>NW_026126310.1:0-69374 GCF_943737965.1 Phodopus roborovskii
TATGGCTCCAGAACGTAGTACTCAGTTTCTTAAATGGTCAGATGATGAAGGACATACAGGAATTTTTCAGCCTTTTATGTTAAGTCATATACCTGTTAATCTTTGGGGGAGAGATGTGCTTCAGGCCATGGGAGCAGTCCTTACTACTGAGCCTGTTAAAAAATATGCTGGCTGACCAAGGTTATATACAAGAAAAAAGACTGGGTAAATTCCTACAAGATGACCCTCAGTCTGTTACATCCAAAAATTTAATTATCAAAAGAGCCGGAGATCGCTCAGGGCTGGGAACTTTTCCCTAGGGGCTATTGCTATACAGCCTGTTCCCATTCCTATTGTCTGGAAAACTGATAACCCAATATGGGTGGAGCGAAGGCCCTTATCTATTGAAAAGTTATAGGCTGCACATCAAGTTGTAAAGGAACAATTAGAGACAGGACATATTGTTCCTTCCACTTCCCCATGGAATACCCCAATCTTTTTTATAAAGAATAAATCTGGAAAATGGAGATTCTTACAAGATCTCCGAGCTGTTAATGATTGTATGCAAATTATGGGAGCAACACAAACTGGCTTGCCTTCCCCTGTGGGTATTCCTCAAGGCTATCATTTATTAGTTATAGACCTAAAAGTTTGCTTTTTTAGCATTCCTTTACATCCTCAGGGTAATGAATGATTTGCATTTAGCATTCCTTCTATTAACGTTAAAGAGCCCTGTAAGAGATATCAATGGATGGTGTTGCCTCAAGAAAAGGCCAATAGTCCCACTATTTGTCAAATTTTGTACAATTGGCCATTGCCCACGTTAGAGAGAAATTTCAATCCCTATATATTATACATTATATGGATGATATTCTTTTAGCCGGCCCGGATTCTAAGGAAGTGAATGAGGCTTTGGGGGAATTGCAACATAATCTTCAACTAGCTGGCTTAAGATTACTCCCAGAAAAGTTGCAACAAGAATTTCCCTATCAATACCTGGGTCATCAAATGTTATTTTCTGGTATCCATCCTCAAAAGATTACTTTAAGGCTGAATAATCTGACCGCCCTTAATGATTTTCAAAAATTATTGGGACACATAAATTGGGATCAATCTACTTTGGCCCTAACCACTGGGCAGCTTAGACCATTATTTGATATTTTACAAGGAGATTCTGTCCCCACTTCTCCACGCACCTTAACGCCTGATGCGCGAGAATGTATAAAACTTGTGCAAAAATGTCTCCAATCTGCACATTTAAATTATATTGACTATACTCAGAACTTGATGTTATTAGTCTTTGCTTCAGCGTATTCCCCTACTGCGGTATTTTGGCGAACTGGTCCTATATTTTGGGTGCATGAACATGCATCCCCAAGAAAGACAGTTAGATCTTATGCTCAGGCAATGCTTTCTGTTATTCAAAAGGCATACAAAATGAGTATTCAAGTTTTTGGCAAGATGCCGGATTTAATTGTTAATCCATATACTCAACAACAGATACAATGGCTTCAACAGTTTGATGAGGAGTGGGCACATTTCTTGTGTTCCACACTCTGCCGCTTTGATAGTCATTTTCCTTCCAGTAAGTTAGCTCATTTTTTTAAAGATCACCCTGTGTGTTTCCCCAAGGTTATTTCCCAAAGTCCTCTTAAGGGGGCCCATAATGTGTTTACAGATGGCTCTTCAAATGGTTGTGCAGTAGTTGTTTCTTTTCCCATTATCAAACGCTCTATACTTAAAGTGAAGTCTGCACAATTTCCAGAACTAGCTGCAGTACAATTAGCCCTTCAAAATTTTTCTAATGAACCATTTAACTTAAACACGGATAGTAAATATGTGTATCATATATTGGCTCCCTTAGAAACTGCTGCTTATATAGCTCCAGTGTCTCGTGTACAAGAACATTTAGTAGCCGTACAAAGCCTACTATGGAGGAGCTCTCATCCAATTTTTGTAGGACATCTCCGAGTACATTCTGATTTGCCCGGCCCTTTAAGTGAAGGAAATGCTATTGTTGATTTTAATACTAAAACAGATAATGCCATCATGATGATGAGAGATTCTGGGTATGAAGCAGCCTGCAAAGCTCATACAATTTTCCACCTTAATGCAGGGTCACTCAAATTCCGTTTTAAAATTACTAGAGACCAAGCTAGTGATATAGTTAAGAATTTCCACTATGTGCAGAATTCTTATCATTCGATTGTTAAAAATCAACTATTACGTAATGAGTAATCACTGTATAAGGCACTGGCCCCATTCTCTGGGCAAGGCTTGTGGTACTGATCTCCTTCTTTGTCAATCCCACAGCAGCCAAATGACAGATGACACCAACATTACTTACCAAATCAAATAACTTAATAATTGGATAGTCCTCCATACCTAAATTTCATAGGATGGAACCAAACTCCAGTGATTGTCAAGGAAGTTATACTCAGATAATTAAATAATGCCAAGTGATTAACACCCATGGAGGATTGGCCAGACTCCAGTCAAGAAGAACAATAATATATAATGAAATATGATTGAATAATGACATGGTGTTGCATACTTAAATACCACATGGAGTAGTCAGACTGATCTCTTATTTGAATAATTATGTTTTGAAAAATTAAACTGATAATTAATTAGAGGGCCTTGTATAGTAACACTGACGAGATGAAACCAAAGTCCTAAATTTATCGCTGATGTAAAGATCTATTTACATAGTTAATGATGAAGTAATGAGATGATATTACATCATCAACTAGCAAAATCTGACTCCAAACGGACTTATGGTCCATAACATTACCTGTATTTTAAATATGTAAATTAAATGATGAATTATTACTTAATTTCCTAGTTTAACAGTTAAAGAAGTAAGTGTTGCATTAGATGATGTGATGGTCTGGTACAACGGTCTCCCCTAAGGAGTCTCAAAACTCCAGTGATCACTGAATAAATAATGACAGATTTCAATACTAGATGAATAAACATTAAACAAGTGGATGGTGTTTTATGCGTGAAGCCTAAATGACTGCTCAATACTGAAGAGACATTGCATTCTTAATCATAGATTTGAACAAAAAAAATGAATGAAGAGATAGTTTCTCATAATTCACCCCTAGAGAGATAACTAAATGATATCAACATAGATTTAAATAAAGGGAGGAAGTAAGAAAGAAAGAAAAAAAGGAAGGAAGGAAGGAATGAAGAAAGAAAGAAAGAAAGAAAGAAAGAAAGAAGAATTCACAAGATACAATTTAACACCAACAAGGTGGATCCCAGACTCCACACTTCCTGGAGTAGAAAAAGACAGATTTGAATAATGAAATAATCAGATAGTTAGATCATCTGTCACACTTCAGTGTGACACAAGGTGGCGCCAAACTTCAGGGATCACAGATTATATAATGAAAGAATTTAATAATTACATCTTTAAATATGTAAGCCATTGACCTTTTTTTGTATCATCAATTCCTGGGCAGACTTGCCAGGTATGAAACTGTATGCTGTCATCATGCATTTTTAAAATGCCATCAGTTAATCATCAAATAACCATGCTGTCTTGCCTGATGAATTCTGTTGGCCTGTCATCATCATAAGCGCCTGAATCTCTGTTGTGGTGTGGCAGGACGAGAGATAATGGGCCCAATCCTGGAGTAGCAGTAGTAGCCACAATGTTGATAACAGCTGAAAAGATGGCTGCAGCAGGGGCATCACCAGCATAGCTGAGAGAGAAAGATGTTCTTCCGTGTTCTGAGTCTTCATCCTTGTGCCAGGTCTCAGTGATGGTGCCGATTTCCTAGTGCAACTCCTTCTCATGGTAGATCACAACCTATGTGAAGATGTGGAGGAAGAGCAAGTAGTCAACACCCAGACCACCGTGCCTGCCTTGGTGAAGTCCCTATACTTCTCAGAGGGCACCGTGCAACCTTCAGGACTCAATCACCCACCATCCCTCGTACTCTGGGAGATGCATAGATCATTCAGAAAATGCTCTGCCCGTGTCTACAACTTTCCTAAACTTGTCCTTGACAAATTTTTGCACCCTAACCTTAATCGGTGATGGCACTGTCTGTCGTTTACATAATGTAAAGAATTAAATATGTCATTAATAGCTAACTGTCACAATAAATAGGGGATGTAGCATTTTACTGGAAGGGAAGCATGGCCAGACTCCAGTCATGAAGGATGTCATCATCATCAATTGAGTCAATTAATCATAAAATGTGAAGATATTGCACATTATCTCCACAAGAGGGAGCTTTATACGTCTCTTCATGGAATGCAGGATTTTTGTTTACATAACTTTACAAATATTTACATTATCTTGGGGATTAAAACAGATTGTCAATTTAAATTCATTAATTATGTAATTAGATGATCTGTGGTACCAGATTCCTGTGTCATGGATGATATAATCATTGTTTTATATAATTAAATAATCAAATAATGAGTTCATGTAACATCATCCACTTCCCTAAGGTGGCTCCAAACCAGGATCATGAACGATGCTGTCGTGATTAATTTAAATATTTTAACTACATAATTGATATTAAGATGGTCTATAATAATTGCCTCCCACATCGCGTCACCACAATCCACTGATCATGGATTATCTAATGTCCAATTTTAATAAACAAATAACAACATAATCAGAGGATGAAATGGTCTGCCATGCTCCACTCAATTGAGTCTCAGTTGACTCCCACATGATTGTGGGAAATTCCAAGTTTCATCCCTTATTTAATCGCAGAGCAGAGTAGTAACATGTTTAAATGCTGAACTCTCATTGTGTATGCAGGGTTTTTAGAAGATATCACATATTTAATGTTGGACGGCTGCCTCAAAAGAGATGGACTGAAATCTAACAATCGCTAAGTCTACTCTAACAAACGGATTATCACCTTCCTGAAGGAATTCAATAATGTCAAACTCACCTTTTTGATGAATAATCGTGAGTCTTATTATCTTTTGTTCCATAGTTTTACTTCTGAGGAGAGAGAGTATTCATAAACAGAAGTCTCTGAACTGTTTCTCCACAGCCTATGTCCTCTGATGAGGTAATCTTGCATTTGGTAACCAGTAAAAGCCGTAGGCAAACTTCCAGAGGTATGGCTATGACTTGGTTAGGCGAATCAAATGCTGTAATCATTTGATTGTTAAAAATCTACTATTACGTAATCAGTAATCACTGCATAAGGCAGCGTCCCCCATTCTCTGGGCACTGCTTCTGGTACCGATCTCCTGCTGTGTCAGTGCCACAACAGCCACATGAGGGATGACACCATCATTACTTACACAATCAAGTAAGTTAAAAATTGGATTGCCTCCAAAACCGCACCACAACAATCTACTGATCATGGATTATCTAATGTCCTATTTTAATAATCAAATAACAAAATAATCAGAGGATGAAATGCTCTGCCATACTCCACACAATTGACTCTCTTTTGACTCCCACATGATTCTGGGAAACTCCCAGGTTCATCCCTTATTTAATCGCAGGGCAGAGTAGTAACATGTTTAATTGCTATACTGTCATTGTGTATGCGGGGATTTTAGAAGATATCACATATTTAATGTGGGGCGGCTGCCTCAATAGTGATGGAGTGAAATCCAATAATCACAAAGTCTACTCTAACAAAGAGATTATCACCTTCCTGAAGGAAGTCATCAATGGCAAACTCACATTTTGATGAATAATTGTGAGTCTTATTTGTCTTTTTGTTCCATAGTTTGACTTATTAGGAGAGTATTCATAAACAGAAGGCTTTGAACGTTTCTCCACAGACTTCGTTCTCTGAAGATTAGACAATCTTGAATTTGGTATTTAGTAAAAGCTGTAGGCACACTTCCAGAGGTGTGGCTATGACTTGTTTAGGCGAATCAAATGCTGTCATGAAAAGTTTTAGGAGATAGTTACCTTGGGAGACTGTAATGTCCCATGATAACACTTTCTCGAAGCTGCTCTCTGGTCCTTGTCCATGATACCAGGATTCAGAATGAAAGCAGGGTTGACAGGCAACATTTATGAACCAACATTCTGTCACATTCTAGTGCCCCTCCCACATGCTTAAGGGAGTATACCCACCAATGAACTAACCTTACATCCTCACCGAGTTTCTCACAAAAACAAAGCAGGGCTCTTTCTTTTGAGTTCTACATATTTACCAGTCTCTCAAGCTACAACATGCTTATAGTGACATAATTATGAAAACGAAAGCATCATTGTGCCATTCAAGTACAGTGATGAGTATTTTAAACCTGTTTTCTATGCTTCAGTTTTCTAATTTCTAGAACGGAAACAATACAATTAATCGTCTGTACCATAATCCTTTTCCCTTCATTGAAAATAAAATTAACTCCTCTGCGTCCTCTTACCTTTAGAGGAGCTTGATCCCATGGTTTCTCAGAGTTGTTTAGATTTGCATTAGGCTGATGATTAAGGATTTTGAGCAGTGTCTTCTGTTTCTTTCAGTCATTTTGGATTCCTCAATTGACTGTTCTCTATTAAGTCCTGTACCCTGCTTTCTAATATGGTTATTTAGAGTTATTTATTGTTGGTGGTGTGTCACGTTAACAGCCCGACAGATTTCATTAGATGAGATTCCCTAATCAGGAGATTATTCTCTTATTCCTTTTTTAAAATCGGGGGTCACTGTGTCCTTAATGGGTCAGTTCTGGTGCAACCTCTCAGAAACTGATGATGCGCAACAGTACAGTTTTATTTTTTTTTTAAATCGTGTAATCATTCGATAGTTAAAAATCTACTATTGCGTAATCAGTAATCACCGTATAAGGCAGTGTATCCCATTCTCTGGCCACTGCTTCTGCTACCGATCTCCTGCTGTGTCAGTGCCACAGCAGCCAAATGACGGATGGCACCATCATTACTTACGCAATCAAATAAGTTAATAATTGGATAGTCCTCCATATTTAACTTTCAAAAGATGGAACCAAACTCCAGTGATTGTCAAGGAAGTAGTACTTAGATAATTCAATAATGCCACGTGATTAACTCCCATGGAGTTTTGGCCCGAGTCCTGTCAAGAAGAACAACATCTTCATCGAATTTAATAATTAATATATAATGAAAAATGACTGAAAAATTACATGGTGGTGCATAATTAAATCCCACATGGAGTAGTCAGACTGATCTCTTACTGGAATCATGATGTTTTTAAAATATTAAATAGAAAATTAATTAGTGGGCCTTTTATATTAACACTGGTGAGTTGGCACCAAAGTCCTAAAGCAATCGCTGATATAAAGATCTATTTACATAGCTAAATAATGAAGTAATGAGATGATATTACATCATCAACTACCAAAATCTGACTCCAAACGGGACTAATGTACCATAACGTTACCTGTATTTGAAATACGTAAATAAAATGATGAATTATTACTTAATTTCCTAGCTTAACAGTTAAAGAAGTAAGTGTAGTATTAGATGACGTAATGGTCTGGTACAACGATCTCCCCAAAGGAGGCTCAAAACCCCAGTGATCACTGAATAGGTAATGACAGATTTTCATAATTAAATGAACAAAAATTAAACAAGTGATGGTGTTTTATGCGTGAAGCCTAAATGGTTGCTCAACACTGAAGAGACATTGAGTACTTAATCAGAGATTTGAACAAAATATGAATGAATAAAGAGATAGTTTCTCATAATTCACCCCTAGAGAGATAAAAAAAAAATGCTATCAACATTGATTTCAATAAAGAAAGGAAGAAAGGAAGAATGAAAGAAAGAAAGAATGAAAGAATTCACAAGATACAATTTAACACCAACAAGGTGGATACAGACTCCACTCTCCCTGGAGTAGAAAAAGACAGATTTGAATAATGAAATAATCAGATAGTTAGATGGTCTGTCAAACTCGAGTCACACAAGGTGGCGCCAAACTTCAGGAATCACAGATTATATGATGAAAGAATTTAATAATTACATCTTTAAATATTTAAGCCGTTGACATTTTTTAGTATCATCAATTCCTGGGCAGACTTGCCAGGTATGAAACTGTATGCTTTCATCACACATTTTTAACAGGCATCAGTTAATCGTCAGATAATCATACTGTCTTGCCTGATGAATTCTGTTGGCCTGACCTCATCACAGCACCTGAATGTCTGTTGTGGTTCGGCAGGACATTTGATAGTGGGCCCAATCATGGCGTAGCAGTAGTAGCAACAATGTTGATAACAGCTGAAAAGATGGCTGCAGCAGGGGCATCAATAGCATAGATGAGAGAGAGATGTTCTTCTGTCTTGTGAGTCGTCATCCTTATGCCAGGTCTCAGTGATGATACCGACCTCCTAGTGCCACTCCTTCTTCTCATGGTAGATCAAAACCGATGTGAAGTTGTAGAGGAAGAACAGGTAGTCAACAGCCAGACCACCGTTCCGGCCTTGGTGAAGTCCTTGTACTTCTCAGAGGGCACAGTGCAACCTTCAGGACTCAATCACCCAGCATCCCTCAAACTCTGGAAGATGCATAGATCATTCAGCAAATGCTATGCCCATGTCTACAACTTTCCTAACCTTGTCCCTGACAGATTTTTGCACCCTAACCGTAATCGGTGATGGTAGTGTCTGTCGTTTACATAATTTAAAGAATGAAATAAGTCACTAATAGCTAACTGTCACAATAAATAGTGGATGTAGCATTCTACTGGCAGGGCAGCATGGCCAGACTCCAGACATGAAGGATGTCATCATCATCAATTGAGTCAATGAATCATACAATGTGAAGATATTGCACATTATCTCCACAAGCAGGAGCTTTGGAATGGGGGATTATTGTTTACATAACTATACAAATATTTACATTACCTTGGGGATTAACACAGATTGTCAATTTACATTCATTAATTATGTAATTAGATGATCCGTGGCACCAGATTCCAGGTGTATTGGACGATATTATCATTGTTTTATACAATTAAATAATCAAATAATGAGTTCCTGTAACATCATCCACTTCTCTAAGGTGGCTCCAAACCAGGATCATGAACTATGCAGTCATGATTAATTTAAATATATTAACTACATAATTGATAATAAGATGGTCTATAATAATTGCCTCCAAAACCGCACCACAACAATCTACTGATCATGGATTATCTAATGTCCTATTTTAATAATCAAATAACAAAATAATCAGAGGATGAAATGCTCTGCCATACTCCACACAATTGACTCTCTTTTGACTCCCACATGATTCTGGGAAACTCCCAGGTTCATCCCTTATTTAATCGCAGGGCAGAGTAGTAACATGTTTAATTGCTATACTGTCATTGTGTATGCGGGGATTTTAGAAGATATCACATATTTAATGTGGGGGCGGCTGCCTCAATAGTGATGGAGTGAAATCCAATAATCACAAAGTCTACTCTAACAAAGAGATTATCACCTTCCTGAAGGAAGTCATCAATGGCAAACTCACATTTTGATGAATAATTGTGAGTCTTATTTGTCTTTTTGTTCCATAGTTTGACTTATTAGGAGAGTATTCATAAACAGAAGGCTTTGAACGTTTCTCCACAGACTTCGTTCTCTGAAGATTAGACAATCTTGAATTTGGTATTTAGTAAAAGCTGTAGGCACACTTCCAGAGGTGTGGCTATGACTTGTTTAGGCGAATCAAATGCTGCCATGAAAAGTTTTAGGAGATAGTTACCTTGGGAGACTGTAATGTCCCATGATAACACTTTCTCGAAGCTGCTCTCTGGTCCTTGTCCATGATACCAGGATTCAGAATGAAAGCAGGGTTGACAGGCAACATTTATGAACCAACATTCTGTCACATTCTAGTGCCCCTCCCACATGCTTAAGGGAGTATACCCACCAATGAACTAACCTTACATCCTCACCGAGTTTCTCACAAAAACAAAGCAGGGCTCTTTCTTTTGAGTTCTACATATTTACCAGTCTCTCAAGCTACAACATGCTTATAGTGACATAATTATGAAAACGAAAGCATCATTGTGCCATTCAAGTACAATGATGAGTATTTTAAACCTGTTTTCTATGCTTCAGTTTTCTAATTTCTAGAACGGAAACAATACAATTAATCGTCTGTACCATAATCCTTTTCCCTTCATTGAAAATAAAATTAACTCCTCTGCGTCCTCTTACCTTTAGAGGAGCTTGATCCCATGGTTTCTCAGAGTTGTTTAGATTTGCATTAGGCTGATGATTAAGGATTTTGAGCAGTGTCTTCTGTTTCTTTCAGTCATTTTGGATTCCTCAATTGACTGTTCTCTATTAAGTCCTGTACCCTGCTTTCTAATATGGTTATTTAGAGTTATTTATTGTTGGTGGTGTGTCACGTTAACAGCCCGACAGATTTCATTAGATGAGATTCCCTAATCAGGAGATTATTCTCTTATTCCTTTTTTAAAATCGGGGGTCACTGTGTCCTTAATGGGTCAGTTCTGGTGCAACCTCTCAGAAACTGATGATGCGCAACAGTACAGTTATTTTTTTTTTTAAATCGTGTAATCATTCGATAGTTAAAAATCTACTATTGCGTAATCAGTAATCACCGTATAAGGCAGTGTATCCCATTCTCTGGCCACTGCTTCTGCTACCGATCTCCTGCTGTGTCAGTGCCACAGCAGCCAAATGACGGATGGCACCATCATTACTTACGCAATAAAATAAGTTAATAATTGGATAGTCCTCCATATTTAACTTTCAAAAGATGGAACCAAACTCCTGTGATTGTCAAGGAAGTAGTACTTAGATAATTCAATAATGCCACGTGATTAACTCCCATGGAGTTTTGGCCCGAGTCCTGTCAAGAAGAACAACATCTTCATCGAATTTAATAATTAATATATAATGAAAAATGACTGAAAAATTACATGGTGGTGCATAATTAAATCCCACATGGAGTAGTCAGACTGATCTCTTACTGGAATCATGATGTTTTTAAAATATTAAATAGAAAATTAATTAGTGGGCCTTTTATATTAACACTGGTGAGTTGGCACCAAAGTCCTAAAGCAATCGCTGATATAAAGATCTATTTACATAGCTAAATAATGAAGTAATGAGATGATATTACATCATCAACTACCAAAATCTGACTCCAAACGGGACTAATGTACCATAACGTTACCTGTATTTGAAATACGTAAATAAAATGATGAATTATTACTTAATTTCCTAGCTTAACAGTTAAAGAAGTAAGTGTAGTATTAGATGACGTAATGGTCTGGTACAACGATCTCCCCAAAGGAGGCTCAAAACCCCAGTGATCACTGAATAGGTAATGACAGATTTTCATAATTAAATGAACAAAAATTAAACAAGTGATGGTGTTTTATGCGTGAAGCCTAAATGGTTGCTCAACACTGAAGAGACATTGAGTACTTAATCAGAGATTTGAACAAAATATGAATGAATAAAGAGATAGTTTCTCATAATTCACCCCTAGAGAGATAAAAAAAAAATGCTATCAACATTGATTTCAATAAAGAAAGGAAGAAAGGAAGAATGAAAGAAAGAAAGAATGAAAGAATTCACAAGATACAATTTAACACCAACAAGGTGGATACAGACTCCACTCTCCCTGGAGTAGAAAAAGACAGATTTGAATAATGAAATAATCAGATAGTTAGATGGTCTGTCAAACTCGAGTCACACAAGGTGGCGCCAAACTTCAGGAATCACAGATTATATGATGAAAGAATTTAATAATTACATCTTTAAATATTTAAGCCGTTGACATTTTTTAGTATCATCAATTCCTGGGCAGACTTGCCAGGTATGAAACTGTATGCTTTCATCACACATTTTTAACAGGCATCAGTTAATCGTCAGATAATCATACTGTCTTGCCTGATGAATTCTGTTGGCCTGACCTCATCACAGCACCTGAATGTCTGTTGTGGTTCGGCAGGACATTTGATAGTGGGCCCAATCATGGCGTAGCAGTAGTAGCAACAATGTTGATAACAGCTGAAAAGATGGCTGCAGCAGGGGCATCAATAGCATAGATGAGAGAGAGATGTTCTTCTGTCTTGTGAGTCGTCATCCTTATGCCAGGTCTCAGTGATGATACCGACCTCCTAGTGCCACTCCTTCTTCTCATGGTAGATCAAAACCGATGTGAAGTTGTAGAGGAAGAACAGGTAGTCAACAGCCAGACCACCGTTCCGGCCTTGGTGAAGTCCTTGTACTTCTCAGAGGGCACAGTGCAACCTTCAGGACTCAATCACCCAGCATCCCTCAAACTCTGGAAGATGCATAGATCATTCAGCAAATGCTATGCCCATGTCTACAACTTTCCTAACCTTGTCCCTGACAGATTTTTGCACCCTAACCGTAATCGGTGATGGTAGTGTCTGTCGTTTACATAATTTAAAGAATGAAATAAGTCACTAATAGCTAACTGTCACAATAAATAGTGGATGTAGCATTCTACTGGCAGGGCAGCATGGCCAGACTCCAGACATGAAGGATGTCATCATCATCAATTGAGTCAATGAATCATACAATGTGAAGATATTGCACATTATCTCCACAAGCAGGAGCTTTGGAATGGGGGATTATTGTTTACATAACTATACAAATATTTACATTACCTTGGGGATTAACACAGATTGTCAATTTACATTCATTAATTATGTAATTAGATGATCCGTGGCACCAGATTCCAGGTGTATTGGACGATATTATCATTGTTTTATACAATTAAATAATCAAATAATGAGTTCCTGTAACATCATCCACTTCTCTAAGGTGGCTCCAAACCAGGATCATGAACTATGCAGTCATGATTAATTTAAATATATTAACTACATAATTGATAATAAGATGGTCTATAATAATTGCCTCCAAAACCGCACCACAACAATCTACTGATCATGGATTATCTAATGTCCTATTTTAATAATCAAATAACAAAATAATCAGAGGATGAAATGCTCTGCCATACTCCACACAATTGACTCTCTTTTGACTCCCACATGATTCTGGGAAACTCCCAGGTTCATCCCTTATTTAATCGCAGGGCAGAGTAGTAACATGTTTAATTGCTATACTGTCATTGTGTATGCGGGGATTTTAGAAGATATCACATATTTAATGTGGGGCGGCTGCCTCAATAGTGATGGAGTGAAATCCAATAATCACAAAGTCTACTCTAACAAAGAGATTATCACCTTCCTGAAGGAAGTCATCAATGGCAAACTCACATTTTGATGAATAATTGTGAGTCTTATTTGTCTTTTTGTTCCATAGTTTGACTTATTAGGAGAGTATTCATAAACAGAAGGCTTTGAACGTTTCTCCACAGACTTCGTTCTCTGAAGATTAGACAATCTTGAATTTGGTATTTAGTAAAAGCTGTAGGCACACTTCCAGAGGTGTGGCTATGACTTGTTTAGGCGAATCAAATGCTGTCATGAAAAGTTTTAGGAGATAGTTACCTTGGGAGACTGTAATGTCCCATGATAACACTTTCTCGAAGCTGCTCTCTGGTCCTTGTCCATGATACCAGGATTCAGAATGAAAGCAGGGTTGACAGGCAACATTTATGAACCAACATTCTGTCACATTCTAGTGCCCCTCCCACATGCTTAAGGGAGTATACCCACCAATGAACTAACCTTACATCCTCACCGAGTTTCTCACAAAAACAAAGCAGGGCTCTTTCTTTTGAGTTCTACATATTTACCAGTCTCTCAAGCTACAACATGCTTATAGTGACATAATTATGAAAACGAAAGCATCATTGTGCCATTCAAGTACAATGATGAGTATTTTAAACCTGTTTTCTATGCTTCAGTTTTCTAATTTCTAGAACGGAAACAATACAATTAATCGTCTGTACCATAATCCTTTTCCCTTCATTGAAAATAAAATTAACTCCTCTGCGTCCTCTTACCTTTAGAGGAGCTTGATCCCATGGTTTCTCAGAGTTGTTTAGATTTGCATTAGGCTGATGATTAAGGATTTTGAGCAGTGTCTTCTGTTTCTTTCAGTCATTTTGGATTCCTCAATTGACTGTTCTCTATTAAGTCCTGTACCCTGCTTTCTAATATGGTTATTTAGAGTTATTTATTGTTGGTGGTGTGTCACGTTAACAGCCCGACAGATTTCATTAGATGAGATTCCCTAATCAGGAGATTATTCTCTTATTCCTTTTTTAAAATCGGGGGTCACTGTGTCCTTAATGGGTCAGTTCTGGTGCAACCTCTCAGAAACTGATGATGCGCAACAGTACAGTTTTATTTTTTTTTTTTTAAATCGTGTAATCATTCGATAGTTAAAAATCTACTATTGCGTAATCAGTAATCACCGTATAAGGCAGTGTATCCCATTCTCTGGCCACTGCTTCTGCTACCGATCTCCTGCTGTGTCAGTGCCACAGCAGCCAAATGACGGATGGCACCATCATTACTTACGCAATAAAATAAGTTAATAATTGGATAGTCCTCCATATTTAACTTTCAAAAGATGGAACCAAACTCCAGTGATTGTCAAGGAAGTAGTACTTAGATAATTCAATAATGCCACGTGATTAACTCCCATGGAGTTTTGGCCCGAGTCCTGTCAAGAAGAACAACATCTTCATCGAATTTAATAATTAATATATAATGAAAAATGACTGAAAAATTACATGGTGGTGCATAATTAAATCCCACATGGAGTAGTCAGACTGATCTCTTACTGGAATCATGATGTTTTTAAAATATTAAATAGAAAATTAATTAGTGGGCCTTTTATATTAACACTGGTGAGTTGGCACCAAAGTCCTAAAGCAATCGCTGATATAAAGATCTATTTACATAGCTAAATAATGAAGTAATGAGATGATATTACATCATCAACTACCAAAATCTGACTCCAAACGGGACTAATGTACCATAACGTTACCTGTATTTGAAATACGTAAATAAAATGATGAATTATTACTTAATTTCCTAGCTTAACAGTTAAAGAAGTAAGTGTAGTATTAGATGACGTAATGGTCTGGTACAACGATCTCCCCAAAGGAGGCTCAAAACCCCAGTGATCACTGAATAGGTAATGACAGATTTTCATAATTAAATGAACAAAAATTAAACAAGTGATGGTGTTTTATGCGTGAAGCCTAAATGGTTGCTCAACACTGAAGAGACATTGAGTACTTAATCAGAGATTTGAACAAAATATGAATGAATAAAGAGATAGTTTCTCATAATTCACCCCTAGAGAGATAAAAAAAAATGCTATCAACATTGATTTCAATAAAGAAAGGAAGAAAGGAAGAATGAAAGAAAGAAAGAATGAAAGAATTCACAAGATACAATTTAACACCAACAAGGTGGATACAGACTCCACTCTCCCTGGAGTAGAAAAAGACAGATTTGAATAATGAAATAATCAGATAGTTAGATGGTCTGTCAAACTCGAGTCACACAAGGTGGCGCCAAACTTCAGGAATCACAGATTATATGATGAAAGAATTTAATAATTACATCTTTAAATATTTAAGCCGTTGACATTTTTTAGTATCATCAATTCCTGGGCAGACTTGCCAGGTATGAAACTGTATGCTTTCATCACACATTTTTAACAGGCATCAGTTAATCGTCAGATAATCATACTGTCTTGCCTGATGAATTCTGTTGGCCTGACCTCATCACAGCACCTGAATGTCTGTTGTGGTTCGGCAGGACATTTGATAGTGGGCCCAATCATGGCGTAGCAGTAGTAGCAACAATGTTGATAACAGCTGAAAAGATGGCTGCAGCAGGGGCATCAATAGCATAGATGAGAGAGAGATGTTCTTCTGTCTTGTGAGTCGTCATCCTTATGCCAGGTCTCAGTGATGATACCGACCTCCTAGTGCCACTCCTTCTTCTCATGGTAGATCAAAACCGATGTGAAGTTGTAGAGGAAGAACAGGTAGTCAACAGCCAGACCACCGTTCCGGCCTTGGTGAAGTCCTTGTACTTCTCAGAGGGCACAGTGCAACCTTCAGGACTCAATCACCCAGCATCCCTCAAACTCTGGAAGATGCATAGATCATTCAGCAAATGCTATGCCCATGTCTACAACTTTCCTAACCTTGTCCCTGACAGATTTTTGCACCCTAACCGTAATCGGTGATGGTAGTGTCTGTCGTTTACATAATTTAAAGAATGAAATAAGTCACTAATAGCTAACTGTCACAATAAATAGTGGATGTAGCATTCTACTGGCAGGGCAGCATGGCCAGACTCCAGACATGAAGGATGTCATCATCATCAATTGAGTCAATGAATCATACAATGTGAAGATATTGCACATTATCTCCACAAGCAGGAGCTTTGGAATGGGGGATTATTGTTTACATAACTATACAAATATTTACATTACCTTGGGGATTAACACAGATTGTCAATTTACATTCATTAATTATGTAATTAGATGATCCGTGGCACCAGATTCCAGGTGTATTGGACGATATTATCATTGTTTTATACAATTAAATAATCAAATAATGAGTTCCTGTAACATCATCCACTTCTCTAAGGTGGCTCCAAACCAGGATCATGAACTATGCAGTCATGATTAATTTAAATATATTAACTACATAATTGATAATAAGATGGTCTATAATAATTGCCTCCAAAACCGCACCACAACAATCTACTGATCATGGATTATCTAATGTCCTATTTTAATAATCAAATAACAAAATAATCAGAGGATGAAATGCTCTGCCATACTCCACACAATTGACTCTCTTTTGACTCCCACATGATTGTGGGAAACTCCCAGGTTCATCCCTTATTTAATCGCAGGGCAGAGTAGTAACATGTTTAATTGCTATACTGTCATTGTGTATGCGGGGATTTTAGAAGATATCACATATTTAATGTGGGGCGGCTGCCTCAATAGTGATGGAGTGAAATCCAATAATCACAAAGTCTACTCTAACAAAGAGATTATCACCTTCCTGAAGGAAGTCATCAATGGCAAACTCACATTTTGATGAATAATTGTGAGTCTTATTTGTCTTTTTGTTCCATAGTTTGACTTATTAGGAGAGTATTCATAAACAGAAGGCTTTGAACGTTTCTCCACAGACTTCGTTCTCTGAAGATTAGACAATCTTGAATTTGGTATTTAGTAAAAGCTGTAGGCACACTTCCAGAGGTGTGGCTATGACTTGTTTAGGCGAATCAAATGCTGTCATGAAAAGTTTTAGGAGATAGTTACCTTGGGAGACTGTAATGTCCCATGATAACACTTTCTCGAAGCTGCTCTCTGGTCCTTGTCCATGATACCAGGATTCAGAATGAAAGCAGGGTTGACAGGCAACATTTATGAACCAACATTCTGTCACATTCTAGTGCCCCTCCCACATGCTTAAGGGAGTATACCCACCAATGAACTAACCTTACATCCTCACCGAGTTTCTCACAAAAACAAAGCAGGGCTCTTTCTTTTGAGTTCTACATATTTACCAGTCTCTCAAGCTACAACATGCTTATAGTGACATAATTATGAAAACGAAAGCATCATTGTGCCATTCAAGTACAATGATGAGTATTTTAAACCTGTTTTCTATGCTTCAGTTTTCTAATTTCTAGAACGGAAACAATACAATTAATCGTCTGTACCATAATCCTTTTCCCTTCATTGAAAATAAAATTAACTCCTCTGCGTCCTCTTACCTTTAGAGGAGCTTGATCCCATGGTTTCTCAGAGTTGTTTAGATTTGCATTAGGCTGATGATTAAGGATTTTGAGCAGTGTCTTCTGTTTCTTTCAGTCATTTTGGATTCCTCAATTGACTGTTCTCTATTAAGTCCTGTACCCTGCTTTCTAATATGGTTATTTAGAGTTATTTATTGTTGGTGGTGTGTCACGTTAACAGCCCGACAGATTTCATTAGATGAGATTCCCTAATCAGGAGATTATTCTCTTATTCCTTTTTTAAAATCGGGGGTCACTGTGTCCTTAATGGGTCAGTTCTGGTGCAACCTCTCAGAAACTGATGATGCGCAACAGTACAGTTTTATTTTTTTTTTAAATCGTGTAATCATTCGATAGTTAAAAATCTACTATTGCGTAATCAGTAATCACCGTATAAGGCAGTGTATCCCATTCTCTGGCCACTGCTTCTGCTACCGATCTCCTGCTGTGTCAGTGCCACAGCAGCCAAATGACGGATGGCACCATCATTACTTACGCAATAAAATAAGTTAATAATTGGATAGTCCTCCATATTTAACTTTCAAAAGATGGAACCAAACTCCTGTGATTGTCAAGGAAGTAGTACTTAGATAATTCAATAATGCCACGTGATTAACTCCCATGGAGTTTTGGCCCGAGTCCTGTCAAGAAGAACAACATCTTCATCGAATTTAATAATTAATATATAATGAAAAATGACTGAAAAATTACATGGTGGTGCATAATTAAATCCCACATGGAGTAGTCAGACTGATCTCTTACTGGAATCATGATGTTTTTAAAATATTAAATAGAAAATTAATTAGTGGGCCTTTTATATTAACACTGGTGAGTTGGCACCAAAGTCCTAAAGCAATCGCTGATATAAAGATCTATTTACATAGCTAAATAATGAAGTAATGAGATGATATTACATCATCAACTACCAAAATCTGACTCCAAACGGGACTAATGTACCATAACGTTACCTGTATTTGAAATACGTAAATAAAATGATGAATTATTACTTAATTTCCTAGCTTAACAGTTAAAGAAGTAAGTGTAGTATTAGATGACGTAATGGTCTGGTACAACGATCTCCCCAAAGGAGGCTCAAAACCCCAGTGATCACTGAATAGGTAATGACAGATTTTCATAATTAAATGAACAAAAATTAAACAAGTGATGGTGTTTTATGCGTGAAGCCTAAATGGTTGCTCAACACTGAAGAGACATTGAGTACTTAATCAGAGATTTGAACAAAATATGAATGAATAAAGAGATAGTTTCTCATAATTCACCCCTAGAGAGATAAAAAAAAAATGCTATCAACATTGATTTCAATAAAGAAAGGAAGAAAGGAAGAATGAAAGAAAGAAAGAATGAAAGAATTCACAAGATACAATTTAACACCAACAAGGTGGATACAGACTCCACTCTCCCTGGAGTAGAAAAAGACAGATTTGAATAATGAAATAATCAGATAGTTAGATGGTCTGTCAAACTCGAGTCACACAAGGTGGCGCCAAACTTCAGGAATCACAGATTATATGATGAAAGAATTTAATAATTACATCTTTAAATATTTAAGCCGTTGACATTTTTTAGTATCATCAATTCCTGGGCAGACTTGCCAGGTATGAAACTGTATGCTTTCATCACACATTTTTAACAGGCATCAGTTAATCGTCAGATAATCATACTGTCTTGCCTGATGAATTCTGTTGGCCTGACCTCATCACAGCACCTGAATGTCTGTTGTGGTTCGGCAGGACATTTGATAGTGGGCCCAATCATGGCGTAGCAGTAGTAGCAACAATGTTGATAACAGCTGAAAAGATGGCTGCAGCAGGGGCATCAATAGCATAGATGAGAGAGAGATGTTCTTCTGTCTTGTGAGTCGTCATCCTTATGCCAGGTCTCAGTGATGATACCGACCTCCTAGTGCCACTCCTTCTTCTCATGGTAGATCAAAACCGATGTGAAGTTGTAGAGGAAGAACAGGTAGTCAACAGCCAGACCACCGTTCCGGCCTTGGTGAAGTCCTTGTACTTCTCAGAGGGCACAGTGCAACCTTCAGGACTCAATCACCCAGCATCCCTCAAACTCTGGAAGATGCATAGATCATTCAGCAAATGCTATGCCCATGTCTACAACTTTCCTAACCTTGTCCCTGACAGATTTTTGCACCCTAACCGTAATCGGTGATGGTAGTGTCTGTCGTTTACATAATTTAAAGAATGAAATAAGTCACTAATAGCTAACTGTCACAATAAATAGTGGATGTAGCATTCTACTGGCAGGGCAGCATGGCCAGACTCCAGACATGAAGGATGTCATCATCATCAATTGAGTCAATGAATCATACAATGTGAAGATATTGCACATTATCTCCACAAGCAGGAGCTTTGGAATGGGGGATTATTGTTTACATAACTATACAAATATTTACATTACCTTGGGGATTAACACAGATTGTCAATTTACATTCATTAATTATGTAATTAGATGATCCGTGGCACCAGATTCCAGGTGTATTGGACGATATTATCATTGTTTTATACAATTAAATAATCAAATAATGAGTTCCTGTAACATCATCCACTTCTCTAAGGTGGCTCCAAACCAGGATCATGAACTATGCAGTCATGATTAATTTAAATATATTAACTACATAATTGATAATAAGATGGTCTATAATAATTGCCTCCAAAACCGCACCACAACAATCTACTGATCATGGATTATCTAATGTCCTATTTTAATAATCAAATAACAAAATAATCAGAGGATGAAATGCTCTGCCATACTCCACACAATTGACTCTCTTTTGACTCCCACATGATTCTGGGAAACTCCCAGGTTCATCCCTTATTTAATCGCAGGGCAGAGTAGTAACATGTTTAATTGCTATACTGTCATTGTGTATGCGGGGATTTTAGAAGATATCACATATTTAATGTGGGGCGGCTGCCTCAATAGTGATGGAGTGAAATCCAATAATCACAAAGTCTACTCTAACAAAGAGATTATCACCTTCCTGAAGGAAGTCATCAATGGCAAACTCACATTTTGATGAATAATTGTGAGTCTTATTTGTCTTTTTGTTCCATAGTTTGACTTATTAGGAGAGTATTCATAAACAGAAGGCTTTGAACGTTTCTCCACAGACTTCGTTCTCTGAAGATTAGACAATCTTGAATTTGGTATTTAGTAAAAGCTGTAGGCACACTTCCAGAGGTGTGGCTATGACTTGTTTAGGCGAATCAAATGCTGTCATGAAAAGTTTTAGGAGATAGTTACCTTGGGAGACTGTAATGTCCCATGATAACACTTTCTCGAAGCTGCTCTCTGGTCCTTGTCCATGATACCAGGATTCAGAATGAAAGCAGGGTTGACAGGCAACATTTATGAACCAACATTCTGTCACATTCTAGTGCCCCTCCCACATGCTTAAGGGAGTATACCCACCAATGAACTAACCTTACATCCTCACCGAGTTTCTCACAAAAACAAAGCAGGGCTCTTTCTTTTGAGTTCTACATATTTACCAGTCTCTCAAGCTACAACATGCCTATAGTGACATAATTATGAAAACGAAAGCATCATTGTGCCATTCAAGTACAATGATGAGTATTTTAAACCTGTTTTCTATGCTTCAGTTTTCTAATTTCTAGAACGGAAACAATACAATTAATCGTCTGTACCATAATCCTTTTCCCTTCATTGAAAATAAAATTAACTCCTCTGCGTCCTCTTACCTTTAGAGGAGCTTGATCCCATGGTTTCTCAGAGTTGTTTAGATTTGCATTAGGCTGATGATTAAGGATTTTGAGCAGTGTCTTCTGTTTCTTTCAGTCATTTTGGATTCCTCAATTGACTGTTCTCTATTAAGTCCTGTACCCTGCTTTCTAATATGGTTATTTAGAGTTATTTATTGTTGGTGGTGTGTCACGTTAACAGCCCGACAGATTTCATTAGATGAGATTCCCTAATCAGGAGATTATTCTCTTATTCCTTTTTTAAAATCGGGGGTCACTGTGTCCTTAATGGGTCAGTTCTGGTGCAACCTCTCAGAAACTGATGATGCGCAACAGTACAGTTTTATTTTTTTTTTTTAAATCGTGTAATCATTCGATAGTTAAAAATCTACTATTGCGTAATCAGTAATCACCGTATAAGGCAGTGTATCCCATTCTCTGGCCACTGCTTCTGCTACCGATCTCCTGCTGTGTCAGTGCCACAGCAGCCAAATGACGGATGGCACCATCATTACTTACGCAATAAAATAAGTTAATAATTGGATAGTCCTCCATATTTAACTTTCAAAAGATGGAACCAAACTCCAGTGATTGTCAAGGAAGTAGTACTTAGATAATTCAATAATGCCACGTGATTAACTCCCATGGAGTTTTGGCCCGAGTCCTGTCAAGAAGAACAACATCTTCATCGAATTTAATAATTAATATATAATGAAAAATGACTGAAAAATTACATGGTGGTGCATAATTAAATCCCACATGGAGTAGTCAGACTGATCTCTTACTGGAATCATGATGTTTTTAAAATATTAAATAGAAAATTAATTAGTGGGCCTTTTATATTAACACTGGTGAGTTGGCACCAAAGTCCTAAAGCAATCGCTGATATAAAGATCTATTTACATAGCTAAATAATGAAGTAATGAGATGATATTACATCATCAACTACCAAAATCTGACTCCAAACGGGACTAATGTACCATAACGTTACCTGTATTTGAAATACGTAAATAAAATGATGAATTATTACTTAATTTCCTAGCTTAACAGTTAAAGAAGTAAGTGTAGTATTAGATGACGTAATGGTCTGGTACAACGATCTCCCCCAAAGGAGGCTCAAAACCCCAGTGATCACTGAATAGGTAATGACAGATTTTCATAATTAAATGAACAAAAATTAAACAAGTGATGGTGTTTTATGCGTGAAGCCTAAATGGTTGCTCAACACTGAAGAGACATTGAGTACTTAATCAGAGATTTGAACAAAATATGAATGAATAAAGAGATAGTTTCTCATAATTCACCCCTAGAGAGATAAAAAAAAATGCTATCAACATTGATTTCAATAAAGAAAGGAAGAAAGGAAGAATGAAAGAAAGAAAGAATGAAAGAATTCACAAGATACAATTTAACACCAACAAGGTGGATACAGACTCCACTCTCCCTGGAGTAGAAAAAGACAGATTTGAATAATGAAATAATCAGATAGTTAGATGGTCTGTCAAACTCGAGTCACACAAGGTGGCGCCAAACTTCAGGAATCACAGATTATATGATGAAAGAATTTAATAATTACATCTTTAAATATTTAAGCCGTTGACATTTTTTAGTATCATCAATTCCTGGGCAGACTTGCCAGGTATGAAACTGTATGCTTTCATCACACATTTTTAACAGGCATCAGTTAATCGTCAGATAATCATACTGTCTTGCCTGATGAATTCTGTTGGCCTGACCTCATCACAGCACCTGAATGTCTGTTGTGGTTCGGCAGGACATTTGATAGTGGGCCCAATCATGGCGTAGCAGTAGTAGCAACAATGTTGATAACAGCTGAAAAGATGGCTGCAGCAGGGGCATCAATAGCATAGATGAGAGAGAGATGTTCTTCTGTCTTGTGAGTCGTCATCCTTATGCCAGGTCTCAGTGATGATACCGACCTCCTAGTGCCACTCCTTCTTCTCATGGTAGATCAAAACCGATGTGAAGATGTAGAGGAAGAACAGGTAGTCAACAGCCAGACCACCGTTCCGGCCTTGGTGAAGTCCTTGTACTTCTCAGAGGGCACAGTGCAACCTTCAGGACTCAATCACCCAGCATCCCTCAAACTCTGGAAGATGCATAGATCATTCAGCAAATGCTATGCCCATGTCTACAACTTTCCTAACCTTGTCCCTGACAGATTTTTGCACCCTAACCGTAATCGGTGATGGTAGTGTCTGTCGTTTACATAATTTAAAGAATGAAATAAGTCACTAATAGCTAACTGTCACAATAAATAGTGGATGTAGCATTCTACTGGCAGGGCAGCATGGCCAGACTCCAGACATGAAGGATGTCATCATCATCAATTGAGTCAATGAATCATACAATGTGAAGATATTGCACATTATCTCCACAAGCAGGAGCTTTGGAATGGGGGATTATTGTTTACATAACTATACAAATATTTACATTACCTTGGGGATTAACACAGATTGTCAATTTACATTCATTAATTATGTAATTAGATGATCCGTGGCACCAGATTCCAGGTGTATTGGACGATATTATCATTGTTTTATACAATTAAATAATCAAATAATGAGTTCCTGTAACATCATCCACTTCTCTAAGGTGGCTCCAAACCAGGATCATGAACTATGCAGTCATGATTAATTTAAATATATTAACTACATAATTGATAATAAGATGGTCTATAATAATTGCCTCCAAAACCGCACCACAACAATCTACTGATCATGGATTATCTAATGTCCTATTTTAATAATCAAATAACAAAATAATCAGAGGATGAAATGCTCTGCCATACTCCACACAATTGACTCTCTTTTGACTCCCACATGATTGTGGGAAACTCCCAGGTTCATCCCTTATTTAATCGCAGGGCAGAGTAGTAACATGTTTAATTGCTATACTGTCATTGTGTATGCGGGGATTTTAGAAGATATCACATATTTAATGTGGGGCGGCTGCCTCAATAGTGATGGAGTGAAATCCAATAATCACAAAGTCTACTCTAACAAAGAGATTATCACCTTCCTGAAGGAAGTCATCAATGGCAAACTCACATTTTGATGAATAATTGTGAGTCTTATTTGTCTTTTTGTTCCATAGTTTGACTTATTAGGAGAGTATTCATAAACAGAAGGCTTTGAACGTTTCTCCACAGACTTCGTTCTCTGAAGATTAGACAATCTTGAATTTGGTATTTAGTAAAAGCTGTAGGCACACTTCCAGAGGTGTGGCTATGACTTGTTTAGGCGAATCAAATGCTGTCATGAAAAGTTTTAGGAGATAGTTACCTTGGGAGACTGTAATGTCCCATGATAACACTTTCTCGAAGCTGCTCTCTGGTCCTTGTCCATGATACCAGGATTCAGAATGAAAGCAGGGTTGACAGGCAACATTTATGAACCAACATTCTGTCACATTCTAGTGCCCCTCCCACATGCTTAAGGGAGTATACCCACCAATGAACTAACCTTACATCCTCACCGAGTTTCTCACAAAAACAAAGCAGGGCTCTTTCTTTTGAGTTCTACATATTTACCAGTCTCTCAAGCTACAACATGCCTATAGTGACATAATTATGAAAACGAAAGCATCATTGTGCCATTCAAGTACAATGATGAGTATTTTAAACCTGTTTTCTATGCTTCAGTTTTCTAATTTCTAGAACGGAAACAATACAATTAATCGTCTGTACCATAATCCTTTTCCCTTCATTGAAAATAAAATTAACTCCTCTGCGTCCTCTTACCTTTAGAGGAGCTTGATCCCATGGTTTCTCAGAGTTGTTTAGATTTGCATTAGGCTGATGATTAAGGATTTTGAGCAGTGTCTTCTGTTTCTTTCAGTCATTTTGGATTCCTCAATTGACTGTTCTCTATTAAGTCCTGTACCCTGCTTTCTAATATAGTTATTTAGAGTTATTTATTGTTGGTGGTGTGTCACGTTAACAGCCCGACAGATTTCATTAGATGAGATTCCCTAATCAGGAGATTATTCTCTTATTCCTTTTTTAAAATCGGGGGTCACTGTGTCCTTAATGGGTCAGTTCTGGTGCAACCTCTCAGAAACTGATGATGCGCAACAGTACAGTTTTATTTTTTTTTTTTAAATCGTGTAATCATTCGATAGTTAAAAATCTACTATTGCGTAATCAGTAATCACCGTATAAGGCAGTGTATCCCATTCTCTGGCCACTGCTTCTGCTACCGATCTCCTGCTGTGTCAGTGCCACAGCAGCCAAATGACGGATGGCACCATCATTACTTATGCAATAAAATAAGTTAATAATTGGATAGTCCTCCATATTTAACTTTCAAAAGATGGAACCAAACTCCAGTGATTGTCAAGGAAGTAGTACTTAGATAATTCAATAATGCCACGTGATTAACTCCCATGGAGTTTTGGCCCGAGTCCTGTCAAGAAGAACAACATCTTCATCGAATTTAATAATTAATATATAATGAAAAATGACTGAAAAATTACATGGTGGTGCATAATTAAATCCCACATGGAGTAGTCAGACTGATCTCTTACTGGAATCATGATGTTTTTAAAATATTAAATAGAAAATTAATTAGTGGGCCTTTTATATTAACACTGGTGAGTTGGCACCAAAGTCCTAAAGCAATCGCTGATATAAAGATCTATTTACATAGCTAAATAATGAAGTAATGAGATGATATTACATCATCAACTACCAAAATCTGACTCCAAACGGGACTAATGTACCATAACGTTACCTGTATTTGAAATACGTAAATAAAATGATGAATTATTACTTAATTTCCTAGCTTAACAGTTAAAGAAGTAAGTGTAGTATTAGATGACGTAATGGTCTGGTACAACGATCTCCCCAAAGGAGGCTCAAAACCCCAGTGATCACTGAATAGGTAATGACAGATTTTCATAATTAAATGAACAAAAATTAAACAAGTGATGGTGTTTTATGCGTGAAGCCTAAATGGTTGCTCAACACTGAAGAGACATTGAGTACTTAATCAGAGATTTGAACAAAATATGAATGAATAAAGAGATAGTTTCTCATAATTCACCCCTAGAGAGATAAAAAAAAATGCTATCAACATTGATTTCAATAAAGAAAGGAAGAAAGGAAGAATGAAAGAAAGAAAGAATGAAAGAATTCACAAGATACAATTTAACACCAACAAGGTGGATACAGACTCCACTCTCCCTGGAGTAGAAAAAGACAGATTTGAATAATGAAATAATCAGATAGTTAGATGGTCTGTCAAACTCGAGTCACACAAGGTGGCGCCAAACTTCAGGAATCACAGATTATATGATGAAAGAATTTAATAATTACATCTTTAAATATTTAAGCCGTTGACATTTTTTAGTATCATCAATTCCTGGGCAGACTTGCCAGGTATGAAACTGTATGCTTTCATCACACATTTTTAACAGGCATCAGTTAATCGTCAGATAATCATACTGTCTTGCCTGATGAATTCTGTTGGCCTGACCTCATCACAGCACCTGAATGTCTGTTGTGGTTCGGCAGGACATTTGATAGTGGGCCCAATCATGGCGTAGCAGTAGTAGCAACAATGTTGATAACAGCTGAAAAGATGGCTGCAGCAGGGGCATCAATAGCATAGATGAGAGAGAGATGTTCTTCTGTCTTGTGAGTCGTCATCCTTATGCCAGGTCTCAGTGATGATACCGACCTCCTAGTGCCACTCCTTCTTCTCATGGTAGATCAAAACCGATGTGAAGATGTAGAGGAAGAACAGGTAGTCAACAGCCAGACCACCGTTCCGGCCTTGGTGAAGTCCTTGTACTTCTCAGAGGGCACAGTGCAACCTTCAGGACTCAATCACCCAGCATCCCTCAAACTCTGGAAGATGCATAGATCATTCAGCAAATGCTATGCCCATGTCTACAACTTTCCTAACCTTGTCCCTGACAGATTTTTGCACCCTAACCGTAATCGGTGATGGTAGTGTCTGTCGTTTACATAATTTAAAGAATGAAATAAGTCACTAATAGCTAACTGTCACAATAAATAGTGGATGTAGCATTCTACTGGCAGGGCAGCATGGCCAGACTCCAGACATGAAGGATGTCATCATCATCAATTGAGTCAATGAATCATACAATGTGAAGATATTGCACATTATCTCCACAAGCAGGAGCTTTGGAATGGGGGATTATTGTTTACATAACTATACAAATATTTACATTACCTTGGGGATTAACACAGATTGTCAATTTACATTCATTAATTATGTAATTAGATGATCCGTGGCACCAGATTCCAGGTGTATTGGACGATATTATCATTGTTTTATACAATTAAATAATCAAATAATGAGTTCCTGTAACATCATCCACTTCTCTAAGGTGGCTCCAAACCAGGATCATGAACTATGCAGTCATGATTAATTTAAATATATTAACTACATAATTGATAATAAGATGGTCTATAATAATTGCCTCCAAAACCGCACCACAACAATCTACTGATCATGGATTATCTAATGTCCTATTTTAATAATCAAATAACAAAATAATCAGAGGATGAAATGCTCTGCCATACTCCACACAATTGACTCTCTTTTGACTCCCACATGATTGTGGGAAACTCCCAGGTTCATCCCTTATTTAATCGCAGGGCAGAGTAGTAACATGTTTAATTGCTATACTGTCATTGTGTATGCGGGGATTTTAGAAGATATCACATATTTAATGTGGGGCGGCTGCCTCAATAGTGATGGAGTGAAATCCAATAATCACAAAGTCTACTCTAACAAAGAGATTATCACCTTCCTGAAGGAAGTCATCAATGGCAAACTCACATTTTGATGAATAATTGTGAGTCTTATTTGTCTTTTTGTTCCATAGTTTGACTTATTAGGAGAGTATTCATAAACAGAAGGCTTTGAACGTTTCTCCACAGACTTCGTTCTCTGAAGATTAGACAATCTTGAATTTGGTATTTAGTAAAAGCTGTAGGCACACTTCCAGAGGTGTGGCTATGACTTGTTTAGGCGAATCAAATGCTGTCATGAAAAGTTTTAGGAGATAGTTACCTTGGGAGACTGTAATGTCCCATGATAACACTTTCTCGAAGCTGCTCTCTGGTCCTTGTCCATGATACCAGGATTCAGAATGAAAGCAGGGTTGACAGGCAACATTTATGAACCAACATTCTGTCACATTCTAGTGCCCCTCCCACATGCTTAAGGGAGTATACCCACCAATGAACTAACCTTACATCCTCACCGAGTTTCTCACAAAAACAAAGCAGGGCTCTTTCTTTTGAGTTCTACATATTTACCAGTCTCTCAAGCTACAACATGCCTATAGTGACATAATTATGAAAACGAAAGCATCATTGTGCCATTCAGGTACAATGATGAGTATTTTAAACCTGTTTTCTATGCTTCAGTTTTCTAATTTCTAGAACGGAAACAATACAATTAATCGTCTGTACCATAATCCTTTTCCCTTCATTGAAAATAAAATTAACTCCTCTGCGTCCTCTTACCTTTAGAGGAGCTTGATCCCATGGTTTCTCAGAGTTGTTTAGATTTGCATTAGGCTGATGATTAAGGATTTTGAGCAGTGTCTTCTGTTTCTTTCAGTCATTTTGGATTCCTCAATTGATTGTTCTCTATTAAGTCCTGCACCCTGCTTTCTAATATGGTTATTTAGAGTTATTTATTGTTGGTGGTGTGTCATGTTAACAGCCCGACAGATTTCATTAGATGAGATTCCCTAATCAGGAGATTATTCTCTTATTCCATTTTTAAAATCGGGGGTCACTGTGTCCTTAATGGGTCAGTTCTGGTGCAACCCCTCATAAACATATGATGCGCAACAGTACAGTTTTATTTTTTTTTAAATCGTGTAATCATTCCATAGCTAAAAATCTACTATTGCGTAATCAGTAATCACCGTATAAGGCAGTGTATCCCATTCTCTGGCCACTGCTTCTGGTACCGATCTCCAGCTGTGTCAGTGCCACAGCAGCCAAATGAAGGATGGCACCATCATTACTTACGCAATCAAATAAGTTAATAATTGGATAGTCCTCCATATTTAACTTTCAAAAGATGGAACCAAACTCCAGTGATTGTCAAGGAAGTAGTACTTAGATAATTCAATAATGCCACGTGATTAACTCCCATGGAGTTTTGGCCCGAGTCCTGTCAAGAAGAACAACATCTTCATCGAATTTAATAATTAATATATAATGAAAAATGACTGAAAAATTACATGGTGGTGCATAATTAAATCCCACATGGAGTAGTCAGACTGATCTCTTACTGGAATCATGATGTTTTTAAAATATTAAATAGAAAATTAATTAGTGGGCCTTTTATATTAACACTGGTGAGTTGGCACCAAAGTCCTAAAGCAATCGCTGATATAAAGATCTATTTACATAGCTAAATAATGAAGTAATGAGATGATATTACATAATCAACTACCAAAATCTGACTCCAAACGGGACTAATGTACCATAACGTTACCTGTATTTGAAATACGTAAATAAAATGATGAATTATTACTTAGTTTCCTAGCTTAACAGTTAAAGAAGTAAGTGTAGTATTAGATGACGTAATGGTCTGGTACAACGATCTCCCCAAAGGAGGCTCAAAACCCCAGTGATCACTGAATAGGTAATGACAGATTTTCATAATTAAATGAACAAAAATTAAACAAGTGATGGTGTTTTATGCGTGAAGCCTAAATGGTTGCTCAACACTGAAGAGACATTGAGTACTTAATCAGAGATTTGAACAAAATATGAATGAATAAAGAGATAGTTTCTCATAATTCACCCCTAGAGAGATAAAAAAAAAATGCTATCAACATTGATTTCAATAAAGAAAGGAAGAAAGGAAGAATGAAAGTAAGAAAGAATGAAAGAATTCACAAGATACAATTTAACACCAACAAGGTGGATACAGACTCCACTCTCCCTGGAGTAGAAAAAGACAGATTTGAATAATGAAATAATCAGATAGTTAGATGGTCTGTCAAACTCGAGTCACACAAGGTGTCGCCAAACTTCAGGAATCACAGATTATATGATGAAAGAATTTAATAATTACATCTTTAAATATTTAAGCCGTTGACATTTTTTAGTATCATCAATTCCTGGGCAGACTTGCCAGGTATGAAACTGTATGCTTTCATCACACATTTTTAACAGGCATCAGTTAATCGTCAGATAATCATACTGTCTTGCCTGATGAATTCTGTTGGCCTGACCTCATCACAGCACCTGAATGTCTGTTGTGGTTCGGCAGGACATTTGATAGTGGGCCCAATCATGGCGTAGCAGTAGTAGCAACAATGTTGATAACAGCTGAAAAGATGGCTGCAGCAGGGGCATCAATAGCATAGATGAGAGAGAGATGTTCTTCTGTCTTGTGAGTCGTCATCCTTATGCCAGGTCTCAGTGATGATACCGACCTCCTAGTGCCACTCCTTCTTCTCATGGTAGATCAAAACCGATGTGAAGATGTAGAGGAAGAACAGGTAGTCAACAGCCAGACCACCGTTCCGGCCTTGGTGAAGTCCTTGTACTTCTCAGAGGGCACAGTGCAACCTTCAGGACTCAATCACCCAGCATCCCTCAAACTCTGGAAGATGCATAGATCATTCAGCAAATGCTATGCCCATGTCTACAACTTTCCTAACCTTGTCCCTGACAGATTTTTGCACCCTAACCGTAATCGGTGATGGTAGTGTCTGTCGTTTACATAATTTAAAGAATGAAATAAGTCACTAATAGCTAACTGTCACAATAAATAGTGGATGTAGCATTCTACTGGCAGGGCAGCATGGCCAGACTCCAGACATGAAGGATGTCATCATCATCAATTGAGTCTATGAATCATACAATGTGAAGATATTGCACATTATCTCCACAAGTAGGAGCTTTGGAATGGGGGATTATTGTTTACATAACTATACAAATATTTACATTACCTTGGGGATTAACACAGATTGTCAATTTACATTCATTAATTATGTAATTAGATGATCCGTGGCACCAGATTCCAGGTGTATTGGACGATATTATCATTGTTTTATACAATTAAATAATCAAATAATGAGTTCCTGTAACATCATCCACTTCTCTAAGGTGGCTCCAAACCAGGATCATGAACTATGCAGTCATGATTAATTTAAATATATTAACTACATAATTGATAATAAGATGGTCTATAATAATTGCCTCCAAAACCGCACCACAACAATCTACTGATCATGGATTATCTAATGTCCTATTTTAATAATCAAATAACAAAATAATCAGAGGATGAAATGCTCTGCCATACTCCACACAATTGACTCTCTTTTGACTCCCACATGATTGTGGGAAACTCCCAGGTTCATCCCTTATTTAATCGCAGGGCAGAGTAGTAACATGTTTAATTGCTATACTGTCATTGTGTATGCGGGGATTTTAGAAGATATCACATATTTAATGTGGGGCGGCTGCCTCAATAGTGATGGAGTGAAATCCAATAATCACAAAGTCTACTCTAACAAAGAGATTATCACCTTCCTGAAGGAAGTCATCAATGGCAAACTCACATTTTGATGAATAATTGTGAGTCTTATTTGTCTTTTTGTTCCATAGTTTGACTTATTAGGAGAGTATTCATAAACAGAAGGCTTTGAACGTTTCTCCACAGACTTCGTTCTCTGAAGATTAGACAATCTTGAATTTGGTATTTAGTAAAAGCTGTAGGCACACTTCCAGAGGTGTGGCTATGACTTGTTTAGGCGAATCAAATGCTGTCATGAAAAGTTTTAGGAGATAGTTACCTTGGGAGACTGTAATGTCCCATGATAACACTTTCTCGAAGCTGCTCTCTGGTCCTTGTCCATGATACCAGGATTCAGAATGAAAGCAGGGTTGACAGGCAACATTTATGAACCAACATTCTGTCACATTCTAGTGCCCCTCCCACATGCTTAAGGGAGTATACCCACCAATGAACTAACCTTACATCCTCACCGAGTTTCTCACAAAAACAAAGCAGGGCTCTTTCTTTTGAGTTCTACATATTTACCAGTCTCTCAAGCTACAACATGCCTATAGTGACATAATTATGAAAACGAAAGCATCATTGTGCCATTCAAGTACAATGATGAGTATTTTAAACCTGTTTTCTATGCTTCAGTTTTCTAATTTCTAGAACGGAAACAATACAATTAATCGTCTGTACCATAATCCTTTTCCCTTCATTGAAAATAAAATTAACTCCTCTGCATCCTCTTACCTTTAGAGGAGCTTGATCCCATGGTTTCTCAGAGTTGTTTAGATTTGCATTAGGCTGATGATTAAGGATTTTGAGCAGTGTCTTCTGTTTCTTTCAGTCATTTTGGATTCCTCAATTGACTGTTCTCTATTAAGTCCTGTACCCTGCTTTCTAATATGGTTATTTAGAGTTATTTATTGTTGGTGGTGTGTCATGTTAACAGCCCGACAGATTTCATTAGATGAGATTCCCTAATCAGGAGATAATTCTCTTATTCCATTTTTAAAATCGGGGGTCACTGTGTCCTTAATGGGTCAGTTCTGGTGCAACCCCTCATAAACAGATGATGCGCAACAGTACAGTTTTATTTTTTTTTTTTTAAATCGTGTAATCATTCCATAGCTAAAAATCTACTATTGCGTAATCAGTAATCACCGTATAAGGCAGTGTATCCCATTCTCTGGCCACTGCTTCTGGTACCGATCTCCAGCTGTGTCAGTGCCACAGCAGCCAAATGAAGGATGGCACCATCATTACTTACGCAATCAAATAAGTTAATAATTGGATAGTCCTCTATTGCAGTAAATAAGGATCAGGATAAACAAATAGGCCGAATAGATGTTTATTCAGGGATAAATAACTTACAACCTAGACAGATGAACACCAGGAAATTCAACCCGATCCTCTCCTGTCCGAGTCACGCCAGAAAGAGTGCGCCTTCCTGGCCCCCTCCGACCTCCTTCCTCAGGTCACCTCCGCCCATCGCTCCACCCCCCAATGGGCGTGGTCAGTGCTACAAAAAGACTACCTCACTACAATTCCCCTTTTAGTCTAAAGAAAAGTTTTAGGCTTAATACAAAACTATATACAAAACAGTGAATAACAAGTATGTTCTTAGAAAAGGAAAATCGAGAACAAAATGACCTACATATCTAGTCCTAGGGTGAGTGCATAATGGAGTTTACAATAGAGTTGTCCTAAGCTGGAAAACGTAAGTCTAGTACGTAATATATCTAACTAGGAAGAGAGAATAATAGTTGTGATAGTTTAATCTTCAACCTCATCAAGACCTGAGAAGGAAAATAACAATACTAGAGTAGACAGGAAATGAGGATGGACAACTTCCAAAAGGTGCAGCAAGGACAGAAACAGCAAGCCACCTGAACAGTCACCCTAGGTCTCACAGCGACGTTGGTACACCCAGATTTGGCTAAGGCCAAGAGAACTTGACAGACCACAACAACAGCAGGGAAATAGAATGGCTGTCTTACCCTGACTTGGCAAGGTCAAGCAGTCTTCTATATTTGTCTCCTGCAAGCACATAGGACTGCATGTCCAAATCAGTGGTCAAGGTGGGAGCAATTCTATGCCCAACAGGCCATTAGCTGAGGCGAGTTTGAACTCCAGCAGGAGCAACAACAGTGTCCAACATATTTTCGGGAAAGTGCACAGTGCTGTCAGGAGCAACAGTGTCTCATGTCAATGGAGTACTAATATTAAAACATTTAAATGCCATGTTCTGCATGTCTATGAAGTGATTGAAGATTAAGCATCTATATCTGACTAATCTCATAGGTACAGGAAATGCGAGTGAAGATAATCTGTAATACTCGGGAACTTAGCTAAAAGACTGATTAAAACTTTCCTGAGTAAAGCAGGAACAAATACTTAAACAATATAACTATTTACATATACCTACATGTAAATCCCTAAAATAGAGGTAGAGTATAAGTGTCAAGACAAGAGGTAGAACTATAAAGGGCAGCAAGATAAATATCCCAAATTGTATCAATATACAAAATGTCTTGAATCCAGGAAAAGTATACATACATAGAATATGGTAAAAAATAATGTGCATAAATATTATAAGTGGAAACATTTAACATAATATAACAAAATATAAACTTAATTTTACATAGCTTACCACATAGGAATACATAACAATGTAAGCTGTAAAATACTATCTCATTCATACTCAAATTCTCAAGGAAATAGGCTAATCTACTTATATCCCATCTAAACCATACCTTTACCCACCATTCCCTATTCCTGTCTAAAAGATAAACCCGAGTGTAAGCATCACCCAATCCCAAATAACTAAAACCAACCCAAAGACGATGACTATTATCCCAAAATTCCAAGGGTAGGGAAAGGGGTCGTAGTCATATTAAGATTACTTCCTGCTGAAATGGGACGATGATTGCTCCAATGGATCCTGTAGGAAGAAAATTTTTAGCAACCAAATTTCTCAACAGAACTGGCTGTGACATATGTAGTTAGTCACTGTGTGGCAGAAAATTCTTGACTGTAGTTCTATTTGAATCTCTGGCCAGGGCGTAATAAAAAGGTGCACCATTACAGCTAGCTAGTCATGAGTTGTCTCGAGCAAAACAGTCTCAAACTGGTTTTAGGGTGATGTTTGTAGTTCCGATGCATCAGGTTGAGTCAAGTGGAAATGATGATGTGGGGCCCCATCTTCTTTCTGGAAAGTTCAAAGACTGCTGTTAGGAATCGTTATTATTCGTTGTGGAAAAGTTACACATCAATATTAAAGTAAAATTTTCAAGTTTTAAGGTATGCATTAGGGAAAGACAACAATAAGCATTAAAAGTATGTGAGAAAATTAGGATTTCAGAGAGAAAATTGCATAAGATATGAGTCCCCAGGTTTTGTTTCTTCTGCCTTACACCAATTGGCTTCCTGATTTAAGGCAGAAACCATGAATTTAATCTTAACAACATGCTTTTATTTAGAGAAGGAAAGCCAAATGCAACTCCAAAGCCAGCATTGGTTTACAAAATTTGGGACTTCAGGAATACTAGATAATAGAGAGAAATAGATTTCTATATAGAAATAGTTTACTACAATTAAATTTTTTTTTTTTTTACCATATATCAGATTCTGCTTCCTTAAGTGATTGTTTCTGAAGAGCTGTCTTCTCTTCTGTAGGCACCTACATGTTCAGTGTCTTTTGGCTGTTTGATGATAGGTTTTCTGTTTTCCTGTAAAAACAAGAACAGAACACTTCCCCTACCTTTGAGAGGCCTCCGCACACCTCATAGGACCTAGTTTGTTGGATGACTTGTCATTTCTCTTCATTAAGATGTTTCTCTTGTTCAACTCTGATCTTGATTAACTTAGATGGTATCCATAGTTTTTCTTCTCCTGTAGATACAAATGCAAAACCCCTACCCCAATGTAACACATATCCTGCTTTCCATTCTGAGGTCAGTACATCCTTGAAATACACTGGCTGATTTAGTTCAGAAGTTTTTTCTATTGTCCAGTGTCTTTCTGCAGCTGTTTTTCCTTTTTCATCAGCATTAAGAAAGTTTAATGTTAATAAAGCATTATGTAATCTGTGTTTGGGTGTTTTGGTTCCTCCTGCCTGTTTATGGAGCATTTCTTTTAAAGTACGATTGGATCTCTCAACCACTGCTTGTCCTGTAGGATTGTGTGGTATACCAGTTATGTGCTTTATCTTGTAATACTCAAAAAACTCTTTCAATTTGCTGGAGACATATGCTGGAGCATTATCAGTTTTTATTTGTGCAAGTATGCCCATAATGGCCATTACCTCTAAAAGGTGCATTATAACAGAATCAGCCTTTTCAGAGCTCAGAGCAGTAGCCCACTGAAACCCTGAAAATGTATCTATAGTGTGATGTACATATTTTAATTTTCCAAATTCTGCAAAATGAAACACATCCATTTGCCATATTTCATTCCTATTTATACCTTTAGGGTTACTGCCTGGTGGTAAAGGAGTTTGGTTATAGAATGAGCAAGTAGGACATTTCCTTACTATTTCCTTGGCTTGTTCCCAAGTGATAGAAAAATCCTTTTTTAAACCTTTACTGTTCACGTGGTGTTTCTTATGAAACTCTGAGGCTTCTAGCACACTTCCTATCAATAAACGATCAATTTCATCATTGCCTTGTGCTAGAGGACCTGGCAGACCCGTATGGGATCTGATGTGTGTTATATATATAGGATGAGTCCTCTTTCTGATAGTATCTTGTAACTGTATAAACAATGAAGTTAATTCTGTATTGTCAGGAATAAATTCTGCAGTCTCAATGTGTAAAACGACTCTCTCTGCGTATTGAGAGTCAGTAACTATATTGAGGGGTTCTTTAAAATCCATAAGTACCATGAGAATTGCATACAATTCTGCCTTTTGTACAGAATTGTAAGGGCTTTGACCCACTTTGCTAGTTTTTCCTGATTTATATCCTGCCTTACCTGATTTATTTGTATCAGTGTAGAATGTATGAACTCCAGAAATAGGTGTTCTTCTTACAATGCGTGGAAGAATCCAAATCGTTTTCTTTATGAATTTGATTCTCTCAGTTTTGGGATAGTTGTTGCTAATTGTTCCCAAAAAGTTACTGCAAGCTCTCTGCCAATATTCGTTATCTTTCCATAAGGAAGAAATTTCCTCATTAGTTAAAGGTACTATAATTTCTGCTGGGTCCCTTCCTATTAGCTGACGAAGTCTTAATTTACCTTTTATAATCAAGTCAGAGATCTTTTCTATATATGTTTTCAGTTTTTTTATTCTGTTTATGTGGTAGGAATATCCATTCTAATATGATATCTTCTCTCTGCATCAAAATCCCTGAAGGATATTCTCTAGATGGTAATATAACCAGAATACAGTCTAGGTTTGGATCCACACGGTCCACATGTGCTTCTAGTATCCTATTTTCTACCCATTCTAATTCCTTCTCAGCTTCAGCTGATAGTATTCGTGGACTATTCAAGTCCTTATCTCCTTTTAGGGCCATTTTCAAGTTTTTCAAATCATGCCCTTCTACTCCAATTATGGTTTGCAGTTGAGAAATCTCTCCTAGTAATTTTTGAAGATCATTAAGTGTCTGGTAGCGATCTTTTCTGATCTGTACTTTTTGTGGTCTAATTTTCTGTAGACCTATTTTATATCCTAAGTAGTTGATAGACTCTCCTTTTTGTATTCTTTCAGGTGCAATTTGTAGTCCCCAGCGAGGTAAAACTTCCTTTACTTTCTCAAACATTTTTTTCTAATATTTCTCCTTTAGAGTCAGCTAACAATATATCATCCATGTAATGATAGATTATGGATTGTGGAAACTGTTTACGAATTATTTCTAATGGTTTTTGTATGAAATATTGGCACAGGATGGGGCTATTTAGCATTCCCTGTGGCAAAACCTTCCATTGATATCTCTTCACCGGTTGAGAATTGTTATAATTAGGTACCGTGAAGGCAAATTTCTCTTTGTCTTGTTCTTGTAAAGGTATAGTGAAGAAGCAATCCTTTAAATCAATAACTATATTAGGCCATTCTTTGGGTATCAAAGAAGGCAAGGGCATACCAGGCTGTAGAGAGCCCATTGGCTGGATAACTTTATTGATGGCTCTCAGGTCTGTAAGCATTCTCCATTTACCAGATTTCTTTTTGATCACAAATACAGGAGAATTCCAAGGGCTGGTTGATTCCTCAATATGTCCAGCATTTAGCTGTTCCTGAACCAGGCTTTCTAAAGCTTCTAACTTCTCAGAGGTCATAGGCTATTGTCCTACCCAGACAGGTTCCTCTGTTAGCCATTTTAAAGGTAGGGCTTTTGGTTCCTCTGTTTGTTCAGCATTTGTATTTTGTTTTTGTACTGCCTGGATATTTGGTCTCTGTCTTGTATAGTTCTTAACAGTATTCTTTCCACAATCATGAGGTCGTCTATGGTTCCTATCTAATACAGGAGGAATGTTAATCTGTGTATTCCATTGCTGTAATAGATCACGACCCCATAAATTTATCACTACATCAGCCACATATGGTCTCAACCTCCCTCTCTGTCTTTCTGGTCCTATACAGTCAATCCATCTCGTGCTTTGTTTTACCTGAGCCAGGGTTCCAATCCCTAAGAATTGAACATTTACCTCATGCAGGGGCCATCTTTGAGGCCAAGATTTATTAGATATGATAGTTACATCAGCTCCTGTGTCCACCAGACCCTTAAACAGTCTATTATTCATCTTAACTATCAATCTAGGCCTATGACTATTTATAGCAGTTTGCCAAAATATACATTTTTCATTTCCTTCTGTCATGTTTGATTCAACTTCCGTCACTAGTTCGTCATCCAGAGCAGTATGAGTTTTTATAATAGGCACAGAATTTTCTAATTGTCCTGTGGGAGATTGTCTTCTACTGTGACTGGGAATGTTTGGACCACCTGTGATGTGTGGGCATTCGAGAGCCCCCCCCAAGGAGTTTCCCAATGGTAAAGGGTTTCCTTGTTTGTCTCTGGTCGATCTACACTCATTGTCCAGTGTCTGCCTTTGCCACACCTTCTACATAACACAGGAGGCTGAGGCCTTCTGTTTGATTCATTCCTGGGAGTGTTATTTTTAGGTAAGTTTTGCCTACAATTTCTTTTTAGATGTCCTATCTTACCACAGTTATAACATCTGACATGTTGATAACTCTTCAAAACTTTGGAGATGGCTTCTCCTACCCAAGCTTCGAAGTCACCATAGTAATGAACTCTGTTATCTTGATGTCTTCTCTGACCTTTAGATATGGCTTCTCCTACCCATGCTTCAGTCTTATTGTCATTATACTCAATGTTGCCTGTATATAGGTTCCATTCATCCAAGGGTGCTGATCCCATTTTTAAAGGACAAAGCACCTGTTTGCATTGAGGATTCGAATTCTAATAAACTAAAGATTCTATGACTATTCGCATAGCATCTATGTCTGCTAATTGTACTGCCCTAGATAATCTTTCTAGAAAGACACTAAATCATTCTCTATGTCCTTGCCTTATCTTGGTATAGGGTTCTATCCTCTCTCCTAATTCATGAACCTTATCCCAAGCATTCAAAGCTGCTGTGCTGCATAGAGACAAGATATGTTCATCATAGGCAGCTTGGGTTTCTGGGTCAGCATAGAGAACCTCACCAAGAATTTTATATTGGGGAGCTTTATAACCTTTCTTTAAGCCCTGAAGTTCAAGAGCTTTTGCTTCCTCTCTCCATAAAGCACTCCATTCTAATTGTGAGGAGTTTTCAAGGACAGCTGATATGAATTGATCCCAATCCTTAGGAGTTACCTTGTTATTCCTTGCCCATGATTCTACTAATTGCTTCACATAAGGTGAGTGCATGCCATAAGAGAGTACTGCTTCCTTTATAACTTTTAAATCTTTCATATGTATTGGTTCCCACTGATATGCAACGACACTTTCTGGGTGTTTTGTCGTTGCTGGTTTTTCATTAACAGATACAGGGAAAGATCTCCTGACCCTAAATGGTGTGGAAATTTTTAAGTCTTTTTCATGCCCTGTTACCTGTAGTTCTTCTTCTGATGTATCAGAATGAAGGTCTTCTAAAGCCTGAAATCTATTCACCATTGTTTCTTTGAGTGTCTGAACTTCTTGAATAAAATAACTCTCTAGAGACTACATTGCATCAGTCAGTTTCTTACTTTCTCCAACTACAAATGATTCCATGTTTTTAATATTCTCATCCTTATATATTATCTGAATGGCATGTAAACTGCCTTCCAGAAACAATGTTCTATCTGCTAGCTTGCCATTATCCTCTGGCATGGAAGAGATTCTATCATCTAGTCTTTCTATCTGATGTTCCAGTTTTATAAACTTATTACCAGCTTCCTCAGACCAGGAACGACCTGTTTCTGCTAGTGTGTTAATGCATTGCATTGTTTCTGTTCTGGTTATTGAAGTATCTGACATGAAACAAATTCTACCTGTCAGCTCACCAAGGCCATCTTCAATATTCTGAACCTTTCTTTCTATACTTTCTATGCTTTGAATTCTATCATTTTCAATGTTTCGAATCCTTGTTCCTAAGTCTCCTATGGTTTGTACAAGTTCCTTATTGTTTGCTGTAATCTCAAACCATTTCTTTAAGAATATGATGTTAATGATGAAACCCATTGCTATTACAAAATAAAAGTACATATTGGTCCAGTCATAAGTTTCTTCTTCTAAAGTCCCTTCTACATATGAATTAAAATAATTCCTAAAGTTCTGCATTGTAAAATTATCTGCCATAGTTATGGAACAATTTATCTCAGATTTTATATCAGCTTAAATTGCAAAGGATGTTACAATTACCTTAGGTGTAATTCTGCTTTCCTGGAACTTTGATATTTTTAATTGTAGATCTCAGCTTGTGGTAGTTATGCCTGGAGGTGTGCCTGCAAATAGTGCCTAGCCACTGAGGCCTGTCTGATCCCAGTTCTGCCTAGAAGTATACCGCCAAATATCGTCCAGCAGCAGACGATCCTTGTGATTCTGGTCCCTATAGAATAGCTCTTAACAAACCATGGCAAAGCGAAATTTTGTTAAAAGGAGACTTCTAGAATTGCTGGAACACAAGACAAGACTAAGGGCAGGAAAACATGCAAGCAGGGCAGGTGCCGAGCAGCTCAGTGCGAATGCAAAGTCCCATGCGGAAATGGGCAAAAAATGAGAAGTGGTGAGTGCCTTATCAGGTCCGCTTTGGTGGCAAAGATCTCCTTTGCTGTAAGTAAGAGGCAAATGTCCCAAAGCTGTGGTGAGTCCACCTGGTTAAACCCTGCCTGTTGGAGTATGTGGGGGAGGGGAGAGGCGTCTGCTGCCTGGGTTTCACTCATGTCACGTGAAAATCCTAATCCCGCTTATGACACCAGATATCACGGTTAAATAAGGATCAGGATAAACAAATAGTCCGAATAAATGTTAATTCAGGGAGAAATAACATACAACCTAGACAGATGAACACCAGGAAATTCAACCCGATCCTCTCCTGTCCGAGTCACGCCAGCAAGAGAGCTTTTCCAGGCTCTCTCTCCGAACTCCTTTCACAGGTCACTTCCGCCCATGGCTCCACACCCCAATGGGCATGGTCAGTGCCACAGAAGGACCATCTCACTACACACCAGTGTTGTGAAAAAAGCTTTACCACATTCACTACATTCATAGCATTTCTCACCAGTATGTGTTCTTTTATGTTTTTTGAGATGATTGCATAGTGAAAAGACTTTACCACATTGATTACAATCTTGTGATTTCTCTCCACTATGTGTTCTAATATGTCTTTTAAGCATAGTATGTCTTCCAAACACTTTACCACATTGACTACATTCATAGGTTTTCTCTACTGAGTGTTTTCTTTCACGGAGTTGGAGGAAACATTGACATGCAAAGACTTCACCATACTGAAGACTTCTATATGGTTTCTCTCCAGTGTGAATTTTTTCAAGCCTTTGAAGATGCCTGTAACATACAAAGTTGTTCACACATTCATTGTGTATATTCACAGGATTCACTCCCGTATGGCTTCTTTTATTACTGCAAAGATAATTAGCATATATAAAACTTTACCACATGCATGATACTAAAGAAACTTAGTACATGCATAAAATAAATTTATAATTTGGCCAACGTGTAGACAAGATTAAGATATTGAAATGTACTTTCATAATGCTTCCCTCATGAGGTATTGTCTTGCTTTCAAAGAAGATACCTGTGATTCAGAGTATGAGCTTTATTTCATGGCCCACATTTACTGCATATGTTCACATGAGATTTCTCACATAATTGAAAATAATTGGACCATCGCAGACCTTTGCCATATTTATTGCATTTATCAATTTTCCATTGTATAAATCATAGTACACTGGCCAAATATACAAGTACAAATGGAATCATTCACACATTCATATGGATTTACTGCAGTGTATTTGTTGATATTTTTCAGATGATGTTGGAATTCTGATAAATTTCAAACTGGTTTCACACTCAACAATTATTCTCAAAGTGGGGACTACTGAATATCTTTTATTTCTTCTCAATGTCCTAAGAGAGAGAGGTATGTTTCTTCTTTCCATATTCTAAATTCACATGGCTCGTATTTTTCCTAGATTTTCTGATACATAATGTCTCTGTGTAGACCTGGATAGCCTGGAACTCACTTTGTGGACCAGGCTGATCACAAAATTTTGGGATCCACCTTCCTCTTCATCATGAATACTGAAATTAAAGCCATGGGCCACAATTACCTGACTCAACATATGATATACTTATTAAAGTAACAATATCAATAAAAAGGTTTCCACATTGCATTCACACACTTTGACTTTCTTTTCCTCACCGACATGTGTTATAGAGATTAAGGTTTCTCCACAACAAACTTCTTGACACTCATAAAATGACCTTTTCAATATACATAGAAAAGTCGCAAATATATAAGTAATGCCTGCTTTACTACAGACTATTTTCTTAGTAGGTCTTGGATATATACTTATGACCTATGAAACATGTATACTGTTTCAAATATCTGAATAGTATGAAACTCAACAGACAGGCATATCTACAGCATAGATCTCCAGGCGCTAAAATTCTAGGGTGTTATCTGTTAAGGAATATTTTCCTTCTCTTTTTACATGGATGCCTTCGAAACACAGAAGAGTTACCTTTCACTGATACACATGGTTTGGGCAGAAAATAAGAACCATCACTATACTTTAAGCTGCACTTATTTTCACTGTTTAAATTTTTTATGTGTGTCTCTTCAATAAAATTTCCAGAATACATTAAAATGTCGTTAGAGCAAAATTTTCATAAATTTACATATGAAAATTTACCTTCTATGTCTTCTAGAAGTTTGCCAATGATCTTCCATATTATGGTCATTCCAAATGTAGCCTGAAATAACAGAATATATATGATGTATTATTGTAAATTGTACAAAATTTCTGTTAATAACTTCATTGACACTTTCACCAAAGTTCCCTATTCTCAATTAAAATTACAGAATAGTATCTGTAACCAAGAAACATTGGGTCTCTTATTTTAAAATATGAAGGAAAATACAGTTTCACCTGTAGTAGTGAGGTTCCTGTAGGTGTCCAGCATCACATCAGTGTAGAGACATTTCTGAGAAGGATTTAGCAAAGCCCATTCTTCCTGAGTGAAGTAGATATACACATCATCATAGGTCACTGCATCCTACAATAAACAATACATGTGTGACTCACTGTAAATACAAACTTCTTTCACAATATACTTATATAAATCTAGAGCCTCGGACACTTATTTCATGACATGATCATTATAATGCATTCACCTAATCCATTTAGAAGAAAACTGAATAGGTGGTTAACATGCACCATTTCTTGGCCCTTTAAGTAGCATATAGCCATGAGGAAAAAAAATCCCAATAAACAGGCATAAAGGGAGAGGCAAGCTTCCAGAACAAACTATTGAGAACACATCAGAAATAAATTGTACAATAGAGACAGCCTGTCACTGAAATACCCCAGGCTCTGGGAACGACATCCGCCTTTGTTACATTTTCATTGCTGTTAAGAGACACCATGGACCAGGGCAACACTTTCAAAGAATACATTTAATTGAGGTGTCACACTGAAAATTTCAGAGGTTCAGTTAATCAACATTATGGCAGGGGCCATATCAACATGCAGACTGCTGCATTCCTTGAGGTTAGAGTCCTTGCAGCATGACTCAGAGGCAACAGGGAGTTTCTGACACATTGGGCATCATTCTGAGAATAAGAAACCTCATGTCTCATCCTACAGTGACGTGATTCCTCTAACAGGGTAAAGCCCACTCCAACAAAGCCACACCACATCGGCAATCACTATTGGGAACTCACAGAGTATGGACTGACAGTTGGGGGACCTTCATGGCACCAAACTAGACCATCTGAATGTGGCTGACCCTTAGGTGACTTGTTCTGTTTGGCGGCCCCTGGCAGTGAAACAAGGACCCATCCCAGAAGTACATGAGTAATATGAAACAATAGGTCACACTTTACTGACAGGTCCTGAGGAAGAAATGCCAGAAGATGAGAAAAGTAGGTGAGGCAGAACAAAGAAAAGATGAAAGCTTGGTCAAAGTTGTTTTGCTGAAGCTATGTATTATTCTAAGTAATCTTCTTATGAGGGATAGTGTCTTGTATACTACTTTCATGGGGGAGTGGAAGTAGGGACATCTAGGAAGTCAACAGAGTTAACATTTAATGGGGCAAACTTAGGAAAATGCTACCCAAATAGTGCAGGGGGAAAACAGGGAATCCCAATAACATTACTGACTAATCCCTTAGTGGTCAGAGGCCCAATAACCACAGTTCCCTGTAGTGTGAAGAGTTGTGTAATTGGGATCTGAATTAGCCCCTCCACAAAGGCCCTGGCAATAGACAATTGCATTCTTTCCCAAGCATCTTCCTTGTTTCAAGGGATGAGCTCTATTTTATTCTCAATAGCTCAAAACCTGATGGAAATCACCTAAGGCTACAACCCTGAAGCTGTTATTTGTTCTGCCAAGAACTTTCCTGTGTTTCAGAAGGAACAAGGTTACTTCTCCATGAGTGGGGATCTACACAAAAATTCTTCCTTGCTCAGTCCAGCCCTCAACACCTCATTGTTTTCCTTTTCAAACTGTTGTCACCTGGGCTCATCTTGCCCATATGACAGAGCCATGATTTTTCTCCAGAAGAAAATGGATGTTTATGGCACACCATGACTTAATGATCATTGTGGCCCAGTAAGGAACCCTTGAACAGCTTGTAAAAGCCCAGCTCCATTGAAATCAGTGGTTAGTCTATTGCCATGGTTTGGAGACATATGTCTGGACTATCCTGGATAGCAAATATATTTTAGAATCATAATCTCTAACATGAGTAGTTAGCATGAAACTCATTTTATGTTTTTATTTATTTTATTTAATTTTAGGTGCAGCACTCCCTCAGCTAAATTCTATTTTGAGAGACTAACTATCCACCAAGAATTGGTAAATCTTTATATCAACAACTCCACTCTTCGACAAAACAGCTGAATGGTGGAGTGTGGTCCAAAACAAGAATGCCATTTATACATGAATTTGACTATAACCTAGCAATGGGAAGGCAGACGCAGGCAGATCTTTATGAGATTGGGGATAGCCTGCACCATACAGAAAATTCTATGTCAGGCTGCAAAGCTACAAGGAGAAATTCTATTTTAAATAATTATATACACATATACATATACATAACCTATATGTTCATGCATATATATATATATATATGAAAAATAATTAAATAATATCATTTAGAGCATGCACAATTTTAACTCCCAATTTGGATACTCCCTTAGCCTAGAGTCAAGGAGGAGTGCCTGGGCCAAAACTCAAATGACTTGACAGATTTTGATGATCCCTCTTGGAAGACCTGAGTCTCCCAGAGGAATTTATGGGGGGTGGTATAGGGAGGTCACTGGGGGAAATAGGAGGATGGCAGGGAGAGAGAACTGGGCTCAATATGTAAAGTAAGGTCTTTTTATTTATATTTTCACAAAAAAAGAAAATTTATTTTGATGGAAAAAAACAAAACAATAATAACTCTGAATGGATGTGACCCCTAAACTTTAGATGGTAAGAGCAGGACTTCTGGAAGGCACTGAAGTAACCGAACCTCTCCTTCTTTGGTAAATGCCATCCCTGTGCACCAAAACCATAATGGAGCTGACTACACAGAAGTTTATTCACAATTCTACCGCATCGAAATCCTTTCCTCAGAAGCAGACCACATGGAGAAGTATTCATAGGCCACACAGTGGTCTGGGAAGCTGCTGGACCACAATGGGCCTAACTGAACACTGAATGTTCCAGTCCAGCCTCCTCCTGGAGGGCATGCCAAACAGAATTACACGACTCCCCTTCCCACCCTCCCACATCCCATCACTCACCGTGCTTCAGCTTCTCTGTTCATCCATGAGCTCCCCTCACAATTCCCGACAGCACCACTCATAGAGCAGCAATCAATCCTCTGGCTCCTGTTCTGATACAAAACCAAGCCTGCAGCATGGCTCAAGGAAGTCTCCTTCCAGACCTCAGACTGGAGTGTTGGCTCAATGTCCCTGATTGGCTAATAAGGCTTCAGTGACAAGAGCAGTTCCTCAAGGGTTAGAGTGTTCTTAAAGACACAGCAAGCCCTGGAACTCCTTTGGGCCTGGATTATACTCCAGATCTAGGAATTTTAGACGTCTGCACAATCAGGAACTAATTTTTATTTTTGGAGACAGAATTTCCCTGTGTGGTGCCTGTTGTCCTAGAACTTGCTCATTAAACTGAGCTGTTCAATTATTATTATTAATCTTGTTGTTGTTGCTTTCTAGTAGATTTTTCTCATTACTTGTTTAATATTAATTAATTATTTGATTATTTGATTAATTAATTCATTTCTTTTGATGTTTGAAACAGAGTTTCCCTGTGTGGCCCTGCTATCCTGGAACTTACTCTTTAGACCAGAGTCTACTCAGATAAATCTACTTGCCTCTACTTCCTGAGTGCTGGAATCAAAGGCGACAGCCAACACTACATAGTCAGACAGAAATTTCAAAGTCACTTACCCATTTCACCAATAAATGATCCAACCCACTTCCTGCAGTGCACAGGTTCTATCTCTCTTCCTCCACACAATGTGCAGAGCTTGCTCAGACCATTACACAATGTAGACTGAAATGATTCTCTTATTAAACAGATAGAAGGTGTCCCAGAATATTAAAGGTATAGAGAATTTTTTTAAGATACAAATGATGTTTGTTCTGTGCCATCTTGCTGAGGTCTGGAGACCTGAGGGGACTTTTTACCTGGTTGTCACAGGCCTCTCAGTTAACCATGAGAGAAAGGCAGGAGCCATATTACAAACAAGATGATATATCTTTCTCCTCACAGACGCCAGGGTTATAGGTCTATTGTATTGGAGTTTTATTCCTGATATTTGAGTCAAATTCTTGACATATGAAGAATAATAAAAAAGTGTCATCTGCATGGTAAGCTGGCTCATCCCAGATTTCCTCCAAACAACCAGGACCTTTAATGCTGAAAGATTGAAATAGAGAAAATAAAGACAACAAAACCAGAGGAATGCTGGAAATAGAAAAACTGCGCAAAAATTGTGAACTACAGACACAAAATGACCAACAGAAAAAAAGAGATGGAAGAGAGAATCTCAGGCATGGAAGATAAACTAGAGGAAATAGATTAATTTACCAAAGAAAATCATAAATCCAACAAATCCTTAACACAAAACATCCAAGAAATCTGGGACACCATGAAAAGGCCAAACCTAGGGATAATAGGCAGCGAGGAAGGTGAGGAAGACCAGCTCAAAGGTGTCAAAAACATACTAAACAAAATCATCAAGGACAATTTTCCCAATCTGAAGAAGGACATGCACATGAAAGTAGAAGTATACTGAACACCAAATATGCTGGACCAAAGTAAAAAAAAAAAAAATAGAAATATAATAAGGAAATCACCTAAAACACAGAATAAAGAATACTAAGTGCAACAAAGGAGAAAGGACAGGTAACATATAAAGGCAAACCGATCAAAATTACAACTGACATTTCCATGGAATCCCTCAAGGCCAAAAGGTCCTGGTGTTCTACAAATACAAAGAGTCCACAGATGCTAGCCCAGTCTACTATACCCAGCAAAAAACACAATCATCTTTTCAGCTGATATCAACATGTTAGCTACTGCTGCTACACCAGGTTCGGGCCCATCATCTCAGGACCTGCAGCACCACAACAGACATTCAGGCCCTGGTGATGATGTCAGCCAAAACAGTTCATCAGGCAAGACAGTATTGTTACCGTTTTATTAACTTATGGAATTTTAAAAATACGTGAAGACAGCATATTTTATCATGTCTGGCTTGTCTGCCAAGGAATTGACGATACAAAAAAGTTCATTGACTTACATATTTAAAGTTGTAATTGTTACATTGTTTCATTATATAATCTGTGAACCCTGAATTTTGGTGCCACCTGTGTGACTCAAGTGTGACAGACGATATAACTATCATATTATTTCATTATTCAAATCTGTCTTTTTCTATCCAAGGAAGAGTGGAGTCTGGATCCACCTTGTTGTTAATTGTCTCTTGTGATTTCGTTATTTATTTATTTAAATCAAAGTTGATATCGTTTTGTTATCTCTCCAGGGTTGCATTAGGAGAAATTCTCTCAGCATTCATTGTTTTGTTCAAATATATGATTAAAATATCAATGATCTCTTCAGTTTTGAACAATATTGTAGGAGTCACCTATAGAACACTATCAATCTACTTGTATAATTTTATTCATTTAATTATGAAAATCTGTCAATATGAATTCAGCGATCACTGTAGTTTTGAGCCTCCTTATGGGAGTCAATCATGCCAGACCATCACATCATCTGATATACACTTACTTATTTAACTGTAAAATTAGGAAATTAAATAATAATTCATCATTTAATTAACATATTTAAAATAAAGATGATGTTATGGACCATAAGTCCCTTTTGGAGTCAGATTTTGGGAGTTCACGATGTAACCTCATCTCATTACTTGATTATTTTGCTATTTAAATAGATCATTACATCAGCCATAGTTTTACGACTTTGGTGTCATCTTGTCAGAATTAACATAAAATGCCAACTAGTTAATTATCAATTGAATTTTTAAAATAAATCATTATTAAAGATAGGGATTAGTCTGACTTCTCCATGTTGGACTAAAGTATGCACCACCATGTCATTATTCAATCATTTTTCATTATATATTTATTATTTAAATCGATGAATATGTGATCCTTCATGACTGGAGTCTGGCCATTCCTCCCAGGTAGGCATTATTTACGTATCTAAGTATTACTTCCTTGACAATCACTGGAGTTTGGTTCCATCTCATGAAAGTTAAGTATGCAGGACTTTCCAATTATCATCCCTGGCATTTCTGCCCAGGAATTGATGATACAAAAAATTCAACGACATTTATATTTTAAGATGTAATTATTAAAAAGTTTCATTATATAAACTTTGAACCCTGAATTTTGATTCCACCTTGTGGATTAAAATATAAAAAGACTCACAATTACTCATCAAAAGGTGAGTTTTCCATTGCTAACTTCCTTCAGTATGATGATAATCCATGTGTTATAGTACACTTAGGGATTATTGGATTGCAGTCCATCTCTTTTGAGGAAGCTGTCCAACATTAAATATGTGATACCTTCTAAAACCCTGCTTGCCCAGTGACATTGCTGCATTTACACATTTTACTACTAAACTCTAAGGTTAAATAAGGGATAAACCGGGGAGTTTCACACAATCTTGTGGGAATCAATGGAGAGACAATTGTGTAGAGTATGGCAAACCATTACATCAACTGATGATGTTATTATTTAATTAAAAAATAGGACATTTGACTATCCATGATCAGTGAATTATGGTACCACGATGTGGGAGTCAAGTATTTTAGAAACTGAATCATTTGATAATCTCATGATCAGAGAATCTTATCTAATGAACTAGGTCGTGCTGATAACATGGCACTCCACCAACAATAAATAACTCTAAATAACCATATTAGAAAGCAGGGAACAGGACTAAATAGAGAACTATCAATTGAGGAATCCAAAATGACTGAAAGAATAATAAGACAGGGTTCACAATCCATAGTCATCAGCCAAATGCAAATCTAAACAACTCTGAGAAACTATGGGATCAAGCTCCTCTAAAGGTCAGAGAATGAAGAGGAGTTTATTTTATTTTCAATAAAGAGAAGAGGATTATGGTAGAGGCAATCCAATGTATTGTTCCCATTCTGGAAATGAGAAAATTGAAGCATAAAAAATAGGTGGAAATACTCATCAATGTACTTGAATGGCATAATGATGCTTTCGTTTTCATGCTTATATTACTACAGGCATGTTGTAGCTTAAGACACTCGTAAATATATGTAATTCAAAAAAGAAAAAAAGGAAAAAAAATAGGGCCCTGCTATGTTTTTGTGAGAAAATCAGTGAGGCTAAGGTTAGTGGATAGGTCGGTATGCTAATTTTAGCATGTAGAAGGTGCTCTAGAATGTGACAGAATGTTGTATCATAAATATTGCCTGGAAACCCTGCTTGCATTCTATATCCTGGTATCATGGGCCAAGGACCAGAGAGCAGCTTCGATAAAGTGTTATCATGGCACACTACAATCTCCCAACAACACTTTCCCCTAAAATTTTTAATGACAGCATGTGATTCACCTCAGTAAGTCATAGTCATATCACTGGAAGTTTGCTGACAGCTTTTACTGGTTACCCAATTTAAGATTACCTAATATAAGAAAACAAAGTCCATGGAGAAACAGTTCAAAGACTTCTGTTTATGAATGGTCTCTCTCTCCTAAGAAGTAATATAATGGTTTAAATGATAATAAGACTCACAATTATTCATCAAAAGATGAGTTTTCCACTGTCAACTTCCTTTAGGAAGGTGATAATCCATTTGTTAGAGTAGACTTAGGGATGATTGGATTGCAGTCCATCTCTTTTGAGGCAGCGTTGTTCCCGAGTCTGGTTTGGAACCACCTTAGGGACGTTAATGATGTTACATAAACTCATTTTTGATGGTTTAGTTATATAAAACAATGATTATATTATCCATGACACCTGGAGATTGTTGCCACCTAGTGGGGAAGATCATATAATTACATAATTATTGTATTTAAATTGACAAATCCTGCTAATACCCAAGATAATGTAAAGATTTGTATATTTATGTAAACCAATAATCCTCTATTCCATGAAGAGTCCTGTAAAGCTCCCTCTTCGGGAGTTATAATGCAATATCATCATATTTTATGACTGCTTGTTTGAATTGATGAAGATGACATCTTTCATGACTGGAGTCTGGCCAGTCTTTCCTTCCAGTTAAAGGCTACATCACCTCTCTATGGTGACAGTTACCTATTACTGGCTTATTTAATTATTTAAATCATTTAATCGATGGACAATGACATCATTGATTCTGTTTAGGGTGCAAATTTCTATCAGGGACAAGGATAGGAAGGTTGTAGACATGGACACGGCAGTTTCTGGATGACCTATGAATGACCCAGAGTACTAGGGATGCTGCTGTGCCAGGAGTGGGCCCATCATCTCAGGTCCTACCGCACCACAACAGAGATTCAGGAGCTGGTGATGATGTCAGGCCAACAAAGTTCTTCAGGGAAGACAGTACGATTATCTCTTTATTAACTTATGGAATTTTAAAAATCAATGAAGACAGCATGCTTCGTCATGTCCGGCATGCCTGCCAGGAATTGATGAGACAAAAAAGTTCAACAACTTTTACCCTTAAATATGTAATTATTAAATCGTTCCCTCATATGATCTGTGAACCCTGAAGTTTGGTGCCACCTTGTGTGACTCAGGTGTGACAGACGATCTAACTATCTGATTATTTCATTATTCAAATCTGCCTTTTTCTACTCCAGGAAGAGTGGAGTCTGGATCCACCTTTTTGGTGGTAATTGTCCCATGTGGTGATTTCATTATTTAGTTATGTATTTATTTTAGATAATGGTGATAGCATTTTGTTAGCTCTCTAGGGGTGAATTATGAGTAATTATCTCATTATTCATTCAATTTTTGCTCAAATCTGTGATCAAAAACTCAATTTTCTCTTCAGTTTTGTGCTATCTTTTAGGAGTCACGTATAAAACACCATTCACTAGTTTGATTTTTTATTCATTTAATTATGTAATTATTACTTCCTTGACAATCACTGGACTCTGGTTCCATCTTATGGAAGTTAAGTATGAAGGACTATCCAATTAGTTACTTTTTTGATTACGTATGTAATGATGGTGTCATCCATTGTGGGTTTGGCTGCTGTACGATTGACACAGCAGGAGATTGACACCAGAAGCAGTGCCCAGCGAATGAGGGAAACTGGGATATCCACTGATTTCTGATTTCGTAATAATAGATTTTGAAGGATGGAATGTTTAACCGATTTAAAAAACTGCATTGTTTCGCACCATCAGTTTCTGAGATCTTGCAACAGAAGTGACACATGAGGGACACAGGCAACACCGATTTTACAAATGGAATAATTTTATAAACTCATGAGCAGAGAATCTTATTTAATGAACTCTGTTGGGCTGACAACATGACACACCACCAACTCTAAATAATTCTAAATAACCACATGAGAAAGTGGGGTACAGGACTTAATAGAGAATTTTCAATTGAGTAATCAGAAATGACTGAAAGAAACATAAGACATTGCTCAAAATCCTTAGTCATCAGCCAAATTCAAATCAAAACAACCATAAGAAACCATGTGATCAAGCTGTCCTAAAGGTAAGAAAATGAAAAGAATTTTTTTTTTTTTTATAATCTCATTAGCAGAGAATCTTATCTAATGAACTCTGTTGGGCTGATAACATGACACACCACCAACTCTAAATAATTCTAAATAACCATAAGAGAAAGTGGGGTACAGGACTTAATAGAGAATTTTCAATTGAGGAATCAGAAATGACTGAAAGAAACGTAAGACATTGCTCAAAATCCTTAGTCATCAGCCACATTCAAATCAAACAACCATGAGAAACCATGTGATCAAGCTGTCCTAAAGATAAGAGAATGAAAAGAATTTTTTTTTGTAGCTTCCTTGCTACCATCTCTTACATGAATTGGGCAAAGGCCTAGAGTTTGAAATAAAGACAAGACAGTGGGTCATTCGTTCAATGCAATGTCAGAATGCCAAATACTGAATGCCATTTATTGAGGGGCAAGAATGGGCTTAATTACTGACTTACAGCACAGTGGAAAATTACAGGAAATTTAGGCTTAGCTCCTCACTATGAGGTGTGTGTTTTCATGAGGTATGTATTGTCATGAGGTATGTGTTGTCACAAGTTGTGTGTTGTCAAGGAGTGAGTTGTTTCGAAGTTTGTTATCAAAATGGGAAGAGTACCAACAACAGCCATGGTGCATTGAATTCCCTCCAACAGATTCAGGCTTGCTCAAGTTGCTTTGGGTCTTACCGTTCTCTCTTTCTTTTAATATAAACTAACACCTGCCTTATTTGGAAGAAGACGTCAGCATAATTACTTACCCGTCATTGGAGAGGTCACCCAGGCCCATAACCTTCCTTTCTTTGGTTGGATATTTGCCCCCTCTGCCTTACTGTCCCTGGTGAATAGTTTGTTAGCCTCAGGTGGGCAGAGGCATTTTACCTCAAGCCAAAGACAGTATCTGTCTTGTTAGAAAGATGGCTTGGGCCTGTTTAGTGCTGTGGCAAAGTAGACCAAATGCAAGGGCTACAAACCCCCAATGATCTGCTCACAAGTTGAAGTCTTTGTAAAAGGCCTTCTGCATTGGCAAGTGAAATTCATGTTTCTTAGATGTTAATGATCTGCATGGCTAAAGCATGTGTATAACTGAAAAACTCATCACTCCAGGATTTCTGGAGAAAAATGACGCATTAACACAGATATGTGTGAAAGACAGAAGAAGAAGCCATATGAGTTTCTCACAAAAATTCAAGTGTTCCTATAGGAGATTAGTTTGTAAATTCAGTTTAAAAATGCCAATTTGTACTAGATAATAAAGTGTGCTTTGGGTAGGTAAGGCTTACGCCAAATCACCTGACAGTTGATCCACTGTGCTTGCAGCATTTACCGATTGGGAGAGGGCTATGGTAGAAACTGTAGCTTCAGGGGTGAAGGTAGTACTGGCAGCCATGATCCCAGACTCTCCTTTTCTCTCTGCTGCACACCTGTGTACGTCCCCAAGGCAGCTGTTACAGTCGGCAGACCTCCTGAGAAAAATTGAAACTTCCTCCAAAATTATTAGCATTGTTTACAACAATAAGAATAGAACCAGAATACAGTGCCTGAGATGAAGGTGAAATTCTTGTCCTTTGGATAATAGTGTAAATTTATAGCTTCTTCATTCAAACTATAATTAGTGGTTAGGATAAAAGGCCACATATAGCTACTCAGACCTGCAGGCATCAGGATGGGTAGATTCTTGAAGAACCATCGGGCCTTCTTTCTGGCTGTTACGATTACCTTCCCTCCTCATATGGCGAATCAGCCACTCAGGCACCCAAACAGAGTTATCTTTGTCTTGTGGAAAGACACAAACTGACCCTTGGTCCCATAATAAAACTGGGTTTGGCCTGACCTTGAGGCTTATAAGGGATGCCTGTCTTGTGTAAGATTATTATTATTATTTTTTTTTTTTTTGCAAAAAAGAGTTAAAACTCTTATTAGTATAAGCACGTCCATTATCAGTTTTTAATTGTCTGGGCATTTCCATATGAGGAACTGTTTGTAAACAATGGCTCTTAACATCCTTAAGCCTTTCTCCAGTATGACTAGAAGCAAACATGAGACAAGAATGGGTATCCACAGATACATGTACAAATTGTAGTTGGCCAAAGGAAGTTATATGAGTAACATCCATCTGCCAGATATCTTTTCGCGTGGTACCACGGGGGTTAACTCCAAGGTGTAGAACAGGTAAGAACTCTTCACATAGGGGAAAATCCATACTGGTTTATCAGATTTACAGATACTAAGAATGAGAATAGGGTGCACAGCTATAGACCCTAGGGAAAATTTTCCAGCCTAGAGTTTTTCCAGCTCTTTTGATAATTAAAATTTTACATAAAACACACTGAGGTTCACCTTGGAGTTATTTACCCTGTTCTCTTCCTTGTACATAACCTTGGTCAGCCAGCATATTTTTCCCAGGCTCATACTGCCTGTGAGTCCAGGACTCAGATGGGTAATATGGTGAGACAGCCAGATTTTGAATCTGGGCTAAGCAAAATAGAAAGACTCTTCCAAATACAAATTCAAAAACATAATGAGGGTAAGAAACTAAGTGAAGCACACTTGCCCGCCCCAGCACTTAATAGGTAGAAGCAGGATTATCAGGCCTGCAAGGTACTCTTTTGCTAATAGAGAGGCACAAACATTGCAAAACAAACAAACAAACAAACAAATCATAACTGCATCATCTTTGATACCTATAGTTAATCACTAGAATTTAGCAAAGAGTAACCTACATACTTTGGAAAAATAAAAAATATTTCAAATTGGTGAGTATTTTCTGACTGAAAAAGTAAAGCTGCAAGGACATCTTTCAAAAACAAAGGCATATGAAAGACACATACACACTCACATAGAGGAAAATCCTCTAAAACGTTGAAGAAAAAAATGAAACCCTAACCATGACATGCATATGACAAGTGTCATCCTGTGCTACAAGTTCACCTTACAACTGGATAGAGGGGTACCTCTAGTAATGATCCAGCAATCCCAGCTACAACAGAGATTGAGACAGTTCAGTAGGGTACTTTATACCCAGGAGGTCCAGCCTAGCCATAGAATCAACAAAAGAAGTAAAAGAAAATTTAAAATTCAGGTCAGCAATTTCGATATCAGTCAGGCAGAGTCGAATCCCCACATCCTCCTTCTACTAGCAATTGAATTTTAATACAGACAGATATAATGGAGAAATATGTTGCCCCACATTACAGGAAAACCAGCACTAGGTAAATTCAGTGATGTCTACTCAGTTATCTTTGGGTAAAAGTAGGGTGGATATCTCAAGGCAATGTCATCTTGATTCAATATTAAGATAAACTTAATGGTGGTCCTGCATGGAGGACCACTGCAGATTCCATGGAAGTGAGGGTGACTAAGGTGGGGTACAATCATGGCAGGCATCCAGAACTTAGGTGAGAAGTTTTATTAGTAAGGGGAAAGAGATGGAATCAAACAAAAAAATAGATAAAGAGAAACAGACACATAGACAGGTGACAGGAGAGAATGGGGAGACAGGAGCACAAAGAGATGAGAGGGGAGAGAGCAGAAATAGCAGCAAGAGAACAAAGAGCCTGAAAGAGAGAAGAGGGAGGGAGTGTAAGTGGGCCAAATCTGTCTTTATAGGGGTCTTGGGTCCTGTGGGCACACTAGTATTCATGGAAGTCTAGGCTGAGCATAGAAAATTCTTCAGTGCACTCTCCCATGTAACAGAGTCAGGTTACCATAATGCCTGAGTCTTACAGGTTGATTAGAGGCTAACAAGATGTTGCATCTAGTAAACAAACCTAGCCATTGATTTTTTCCAAGAAGTAATGACACCAAGTCAAACACCAGAGTGGCTGCAAAGTAGGTATGAACTTAATTCCTAAACTGCCAGCAGCAACTGCTGTGTCAGGAGCTCATTCCATCTTCTGGGTCTCCTTGTGCTAACAGTGAGAGAGATGCAAGCTGAAACCAATCATCTGACTCAGCAACTCATTCCTACATTATGGAGGACAAAGACAAAGAGCTGCAGAGAAGTGTCTGGGAGTATATTCCAAAGAGTAGTGGTGGAAAGGAATTGGAGGCAGGTAGGCACCTCCAAAGGTGTAAGCTTTTTAGAACAGGAGAGATTGAGTGACTAATTGAAAGAAGTGAGAAAATCAATTGGAAAGTACAACAAAATGGAAACACTCTCTCATATCTGGAGGGCTGCACTATTTGATTGGGGTGAAATGTGAGATCAAAGAATCCAGGGAGGAACAAGAATACTGTATTAGTTCTGCTGTGTGAGCAGGAGCACAAGAGGAAAGCCTCCATGTGCACTTAAAAGTCCTGGTGAGTGGAAAGGAAAACTGTAACCCGGAGTTTCTGATGCAATGGTTCAATAATACTGAAATAATGAATCCATACTTAATCAGAGCATAACTGTCCTGGGTTGCCCTGGAGAATAGGAAACAAGGAATCAGGTGGTGGATCTAAAAGTGGATGCCTTTGCATTTGCTCCACATCCCGATCAAGACTCTAATGGCAGCTCTTTAAGGGCAGAGTCTGAACTGAGGTGAATTCACATGAGGGTTTGCATTAGGTACACTGAGGTTGGGGAACGGAATGGTGCTACCTGCAACTCACTGTTATAGCTGAAGCTTCACTCAACCCTCCTTATCCACCTACTCAAGGAACAGATGCCTAAGGTCTCCAACCTGGCAGCTAAGAGAAAACTTCTCTATGCACACCTCCTGCTGAGTCCACCAACAACTGAAAACTCCACCCCACATTGTCCCTTGCCAGCAAAAAGAAGCCGGACTCAGACCACACTCAGGGTCTCAGCGTAATTTAGGTGAAAGCCCTGTCGGCTTCTCTGTGTACACAAATGGTGGGATTATTTGGTTACCATGTTACAAATCACACTCTCAAGCAGCTGTGTATCTTTTCCTTGCCTGGTCCTGTCACTTAGGCTATAACTACCACTTAGAACTTCTAGTGGACCCACCATTTAGGGGGGTGTTCTTGTAAATCCAGGTTTTCTGCTCAGATCATCTCATGAAGTTATTTCTTACGTAGTGCCTTTGGTTCTGTGTATATGAACAGAAGGTGGAGAACCCTGGGATAGACCTCTCTCGTTTGCAATCTGTAAATCTATCACTCCCCCACCGTCTATTTCTCACTCCCTTTCCACATTTCTGTCTCTCACTTCTCACTACTATGTTGCAGATCAAATCAGAAGGGCAGGGACTGCATCCTTCTAAGCTGGAACATCTCCACAGTTCTTTATTATCATCCATGTAAGTTGTTCCCCAATACTATCTAATATATCATTTGTCTTGGATCTAGTGAACTCACTAACAGATGATCTCCAAATGAAGCAATTTTATTTATTAAGACTAAAGTCAATTGCTCTTATTATGTTTAGCTATGTTCCTGTTATCCCTGACCTCTCCAAGACCTTTATCATGAAAGGGTGTTGAATTTTGTGTAAGGATTTTCTGCATCTAGGGAGATAATCATATGGTTTTTCTTTTTCTGTTTGTTTATATGGTGGATCATACAGATAGATTTTCATATGTTAAACCATCCCTGCATTCCAGGGATGAAGCCTACTTGGTCATGGTGGATGATTTCTCTGATGTATTCTTGAATTTGGTTTGCCAGTATTTTATTGAGTATTTTTGCATCGATGTTCATCAGGGATATTGGTTTGTAATTTTCTTTCTTAGTTGTGTCATTGTGAGGCTTGGATACCACGGTTATTGTGGCCTCATATAAAGAGTTTGGCAATGAACCTTCTGTTTCTATCTTGTGAAACACTTTGAGGAGTAGTGGTATTAATTCTTCCTTGAATGTCTAGTTGAATTCTGCATTGAATCGATCTAGCCCTGAACAGTTTTTGGTAAAGGTCTTGAAGAGGTCAAGGATAACAGGAACATACCTAAACATAATAAGAGCAAAATAAGCAAACCAACTGCCAACATCAAACTGAATGGAGAGAAACTTAAGCCAATTCCTCTAAAATCAGGAACAAGACAAGGCTGCCTTCTCTCTCTCCATATCTCTTCAATATCGTACTAGAAGTTCTAGCTAATGCTATAAGACAACAAAGGGAGATCAAGGGGATCCAAATTGAAAAGGAAGAAGTCAAACTGTCTCTATATGACAGAGATTGCATGACAGTTTACATAAGCAACCCAATAAACGATACCAGAGAGCTCCTATAGCTCATGAACACCTTCAGCAAACTAGCAGGATACAAGATAAACTCAAAAAAAACAATCAGTATCCCTACAGAGAAAGAAATCAAAGAAACATCACTCATTACAATATCCACAAGCTACAAGCAACATAAAGTATCTTGGTGTAACGCTTACCAAACAAGTAAAAGACTTAATAATAATAACTTTGTAGCTCTAAAGAAAGAAATTAAAGAAGATATAAGAAAATGGAAAGATCTCCCATGCTCTTGGATAGGTAGGATAAACATAGTAAAAATGGCAATCTTGCTGAAAGCAATCTACAGATTCACTGCAATCACGATTAAAATCCCACCACAATTCTTCACCGACGTTGAAAGGATAATAATCAACTTTTCATGTAAAAACAAAAGACCCAGGATAGCCAAAACAACCCTATATAATACAAGAACTAAAGGAGGCATCACCATTAATGACTTGAAGCTCTACTACAGAGATATAGTTCTGAAAACAGCCTGGTATTGGCATAAAAATACACAAGTAGACAAATTGGATCAAATTGAAAATCCTGATATTAACCCACACACCTATAAACATCTGATTTTCGAAAAAACAGCTAAAATTTTACAATGGGGCGAGGACAGCATCTTCAACAAATGGTGCTGGCACAATTGGATGAGGGTGTGTAGAATACTGCAGATAGACCGATGTTTGTCACCATGCACAAAACTCAAGTCCAAATGGATCAAAGACCTCAACATCAATCCAGCCATCTTGAACCTCTTAGAAGAGAAAGTAGGAGGTACCCTTGAAAAATTGGTATAAGAGACTGCTTCCGGAACATAACTCCAGGGGCACAGACACTGGGAGAAACAATTAACAAATAGGACATTTTCAAACTTAGAAGCTACTGTAAGGCAAAGGACAGAGTAGACAAGACCAAACGGCAGCCTACAGACTTGGAAAAGGTTTTTTCACCAATCCTGTATCTGACAAAAGGCTGATCTGCAAAATATACAAAGAACTCAAGAAACTAGTCAACAAAACACCAAATAACCCTATTAAAAAATCAGGTACAGAACTGAAGAAAGAATTCTCAATAGAGGAAATAAAAATGCTGAAAGACACTTAAGAAAATGCTCCATATCCCTAGCTATCAGGGAAATGCAAATCAAAACAACTGTGAGATACTATCTTACTCCTGCCAGAGTGGCTAAAATTAGAAACACCAATGATGACTCATGTTGGAGGGGTTTTGGGGAAAGGGGAACACTCCTCCACTGCTGGTGGGAGTGCAAACTCATACATACTAAATGGGAATTAGTTTACCACAGGAGCAAAGCAATCCCACTCTTATACATATATCCGAAGGATTCACATCCATGAAACAAAGAAATCTGTTCAAATATGTTCATAGCAGCACTCTTTGTAATAGCAAGAACCTGGAGGCAACCTAGATGCCCCTCAATTTAAAAATGGTTAATGAAGATGTGGCACATCTACACAATGGAATACTACTCTGCAGAGAAAAATAATGGTATCTTGAAGTTCTCAGTCAAGTGGATGGCACATGATGAAACCATCCTGAATGAGGTAACCCAGTCACAAAAAGAGGAACACAGTATGTACTCACTCATATATGGATTTTATACCTAGATCAAAGGATCACCAGCCTATAATTCACACCACCACAGGTACTAGGATATAAGGTGTATTCTAAGAGATTCATGTAAAGCCCCTCACAAAACTGGAAATAGACAAGTCCCCCAGAGCTCAGGGGAAGTGGGGGGGGCAGTGAATGGAGAGAGAAGTAGGAGAAAACAAGGGTGAGGAAAGGAAAACAAGTGCGACCAGGAAGTTCGAGCCTGGTTAGAATAGAAGTCAGGAGAGAGAGAGAGAGAGAGAGAGAGAGAGAGAGAGAGAGAGAGAGAAAGAGACAGAGAGAGACAGAGACAGAGACAGAGAACATAAAAGAGGGAGCCAATATTGGTTTGAAGATAAAATTGAACACAAAGCAAGGTCTGTAGAACTACAAGACTGCTGCTAAATAACAGTTTGAGCTTCTATGGAAAGGCTATCCTAAATGCCCTTCACGGAGAGTGAGATCAACAACTAACTTCTCCAAGGAGCCCTCAACTAATGCCTGTTGGAAACTGAAGCAAACACCCATACATAAACACTGAGCCGAAGTAGAATTCAGATACAGAGGGAGAGGACAAGACCAGGCAGCAAAAACACATACAGACAGCTTACCTGAACAAGGAAGAGCTAACGGGCCACCAGACTCATAGCTTGGAAGCTAGCATGGGACTGCCCCAGGCCCCCCTGAATATGGGTCTCAGCCAGTAGGATTGAGAAGTCTAAGTGCCCTCAGACAGTGCAGCCAGGATGTATTCCTGGACCAAAAAAGGACTTTGGGAACACATCCCCCATGGAGGGATAACAGCCTTAATCTAGAGACAGGATAGAAGCCCTAGTCCCTACTTCACATGACCTGTCAGACCTACATGACCCCTACTGGATGACATTCCCCTACATATGGAATTGGGGTGGGGAGATGGGAGGGTATTTAGAGTGCTTGTGAGAGGGCAAAGAGAGTAAAACAGAGGGATTGAGTGAAGATGGTTGGGAGGGAGGGAGCGGGAACTGGGATCAACTTGTAAAATAATAAATTAAATTAAAAAAAATGCTTTGACACCAAAATTTAAATTCAAGTACAAGTTACTGGGGAAAAGGATTTATATTTTTGTTTCCACAGAAAATGAAAAGATGTGGATTCCTTCCAGACTAATGTGGTTTGGTCAAGCCAGACCACCTGAAACAGAAGACCAGTTGATCCTACATTCAAAACAGCTGTACAAAGCAGCCTGACAGACTACAGCCAGGATTTCTGAATCTTCTTCGAATTGCCGGTGACAGTGCCCCTTACCAGCAGGAAGTAGTTTGGAAAGAACAACGCCCAAATTCCCAAATATTGTCTATAAATGTTTGTTTTCATTTAAATGGACTTAGTTATATAAAATAAAAAAGATGTGAAAGAAACAAACCAAGCTAAGAATGGGCATTCATAACTAAAAAAAAAAAAACAAAAAAACAAAAAAAGAATAAAGTCAAGTATGATATCTAACATGTTCACAAAATTATTTACATGATGTAGGTTTCCTCTTCCATGATTTCTTCCCTATTACCTGATATCAAGATGATAAAACAGGATTTAAAATACGTACAGATTTAGAAATGTGGATGAACAAAATTATGGCAAGTTCATTGCCATGACCTATGTCAGTTTTCTGAGAACATACTGTAATTCCTCCCACAGGAACTCTCAAGGGTGTAACCTTCTTGTGAGAAACCGTGACCAATCACATACTCACACACTGACATCACATAATTAAAATTAAATAAAATCTCTAAACAGATTTCCAAATTTGAATATTTTTCTCTAATGAGTACTCAATCCTGTAACCATTGTGTTCAGGGTCTTAAAGACTTCAAAGATTTCTTGCAACATTAATTATTTCATATAAAAGAAAGTAAGCATGAAGGATTGGGCTTAGAGATAGCAATCCATCTGAATGAGGTTTTTATGTAAATCAAGTCCAGGGTTACCATGAAACATGGTTCCCTTACCAGTGAATTTCCAGGACTTTTTTCCAGACGAATTTGCAAGTGAGAAAAAAAAAACAGAGGCTTTGTAGTGCTTGAAGTGATTGTTCACACTTGTCAGATATTTTTCTCTCCAGAAAACTATGTAAGTCAATATGTGTTGAATGAAGATCATACCACATCCTTTCTAGGAAGATTCCTTCCCATAAGGGTTTTCTTAGGCTCACAAAGATTACTGCGATAAGCAAAGTGCACAGCATTACAACAATGGATACATGGATAGTGTTTTTATGCACTATGATTTTTTTTCTTTGATTATAAAGACTAATGATACATAGAGAGGCTTTACCATATGGGATACATTCAGTATCTTTCAAGTATACATTCTTTTATGACTTAAGATAGTGCTGGGATATGCAAAGGCTTTATCACATTCATGGCATCCATATGTTTTCTCTACAGTATGTGTACTTATGTGACTTTTAAGCACATCATATGTTGTGAAAGCTTTACTACATTGACTACATTCTTAAGGTATCTCTCCAGTACGTGTTCCTTTATGATGTACCAGATTGTTGTATTGTGAAAAAGCTTAACCACATTCATTACATCCATGAAGTTTCTCTCCTATATGTGTTCTATGACGAGACTGGAGATTACTGCCATATGAAAACGCTCTACCACATTGATTACATCCATAAGGTTTCTCTCCAGTATGTGTTCTTATATGTCTTTTAAGATGACCATTACTCACATATGCTCTACCACATTGATTGCATACATAGGGTTTCTCTCCAGTATGTGTTCTATGATGAAATTTGAGAGTACTGTCATGTGAAAATGCTCTACCACATTGATTACATACATAGGGTTTCTCTCCGGTATGTGTTCTATGATGAGAATGGAGATTCCTGCATGTGAAAACGCTCTACCGCATTGAATACATACATAGGGTTTCTCTCCAGTATGTGTTCTATGATGAGATTGTAGCGTACTAACTTGTGAAAATGCCCTAACACATTGGTTACATACATAGGGTTTTTCTCCAATATGTGTTCTTTTATGACATACTATATGACTGTATTGTGAAAAACATTTACCACATTGATTATAGTCTTGTTTTTTCCCTCCAGTATATTTTCTAATATATCTTTTAAGCATAGTATGTCTTGCAAACATTTTACCACATTGACTACATTCATAGGTGTTTTTTACCATGTGTGCTCTTTCACTGAGAAGAATGAAATTGTGACATGCAAAGACTTCACCATACTCTAGACTTCTATATGGTTTCTCTCCAGTATGTAGTTTTTCAAGCCATTGAAGATGCCTGTAACCCACAAATTTTTTCACACATTAATTGTGTATATTCACAGGATTCGCTCCCTTATGACTTTTTTCATTCCTGCAAAGATAATTAGCATATGTAAACTTTACCACATGCATGAAACTAAAGAAACTTTCTACATGTATAAAATAAAGTTGTAATTTGGCCTAATTGTAAACAAGAATCAGATCTTGAGTTTTACATTCAAAATGCTTCTCTAATGTGGTATTGTTTTGTTTTCATTGAAGATATCTGTGGATTCAGAGTAAGAGCTTTATTTCATGGCCCACAATTATGACATCTATTTACATAAAATCTCCCACATAATTGTAAAAACTGAAACAACTCAGAGCTTTGCCATACTAATACCATTTATCAGTATTTCCTTCATAGAAATCTTAGTACATTGGCTAAATATACCAGTACAAATGTAAGCATTCACACATTCCAATGGTCATATGGATTTTCTACAGTGTAAGTTGATGGTATCTTTCAGATGACTTAGGAATACTGATAAATTTGAAAGTTGTTTCAACTCAACAAATATCCTCAGAGTAGAGACTACTCTTCTCACTGTCATAAGAGAGGTACATTGCTTCTTTCCACATTCTAAATTTGCATGGCTTGTATTTAGAGTAAACTAAATACTTTTTTCCCTACATTTTCTAATACAAAATGTCTCTGTGTAAACCTAGCTATCCTGGAACTCACTTTGTAGACTGGGGTGATCATAAACTTTAGGGGTCCACCTTGCTCTTTATCATGAATGTTGGAATTAAAGGTATGGGCCACAACTATGCGACTTTACATACGATATGTTTATGAAACTAAGAAAACAAATAAAAGGTTTCCACATAGCATTCACACTTTAACTTTCTTTAAATCAACTTTAAGGTTTCTCCATAACAACCTTCTTGACACTCATAAACTGAGCCTTTCAGTATTCATAGCAAAGTCACAAATAGATAAGTAATGCCTGCTTAACTATAGACTTTTTTCTTAGGAGGTCTTGAACATATACTTATCACCTATGCAACATGTATACTGTTTAAAATATCTGAATAGAATGAAACTAAACTGGCATATCTACAGAAAAGATATCTGGGTGCTATAATTCAAAGGGTGATATCTGTTAAGACATAGTGTTCTTCTCATTTTACACGAATGCCTTGCAAACACAAAAGAGCTATCTTTCACGGAGGTACAGGGTTTAGTAAGAAAATGACAATCATCATTTTAAGCTACATTTATTTTCACTGTTGCTCTTCTTAATCTTTTTAATTTTTTAAGTGTGACTCTTCAATACAATTTCCAGGATACATTAAAATATCTTCAGAGCCAAATTTGCATAAATTTGCACTTGAAATTTTACCTTCTCTGTCTTCTAGAAGTTTGACAATGATCCTCTGTATTATGGTTATCCCAAATGTAGCCTGAAATAACAGAAATAGATGATGTATTCTTGCAAATTGTACAAAATTTAAGTAATAACTTCAATGAACCTTACAACCATGCCTCACTCACCAATTTTCCCTTTTCTTAATCAAATTAAAGAATAGTATCAATAATCAAGAAACAGTTGGTCCCTTATTTTAAAACATGAAGGAAAATTCAGTCTTACCTGTAGCAGTGAGGTTCCTGTAGGTGTCCAGCATCACGTTTGTGTAGAGACACTTCTGAGAAGGATTTAGCAAAGCCCACTCTTCATCAGTGAAATGGATGTGCACGTTGTCATAGGGAACTGCATCCTAAAATAACACAAAGAAGTATAATACTCACATTGTAAATATAAACTTCTTAGACAATATAGTCATATAATCCTTGGTGATTCCCTCACTTATTTTATACATGTACATTATAATGCATTCACCCATTCACATTAGAAGTAAACTGAATTAGAGGTCCACATGCATCATTTCTTTGGCCATTTAAGTAGCATATACCCCGAGAAAGAAATCCCAATAAAAAGACATAAAGGGAGAGGCAAGCTACCAGAACAGCACTACTGAGAACACATCAGAAATAAATTCTATGATAGGGAGATCCTATCATAGAAATAGCCCAGGTCCTAGGACCAACTTCTGTCTTTGTTAGGTTTTAATTACTGTGTAAAGACACAGCAGGGCCAGATCAACACTTACCAGGAAAATATTTAATTGAAGTGTCACGCTTAAAATTTCAGAGGTTCTGTTATGGCTGGGGACATGTCAGAATGGAGGCTGCTGCAGTCTTCGAGGTTGGAGTCCTACAGCATGACTCAGAGGCAACAGGACATTGTCTGACACACTGTGCATCATTCTGAGAATAAGAAACATCAATGCCTGACCCTATCGTGATATGCTTCCTCTAACAGGGTAAAGCCCTCTCCAACAAAGCCACACCACATCTAATATAACTAGTGGGAACTCACAGAGTATGGACTGACAGCTAGGGCACCTTCAAGGCAATAAACTGGACCCTTTGAATGTGGTTGACACTTAGGTGAGTTGATCTGTTAGAGGGCCCCTGGCAGTGAAACCAGGACCCATCCCAGTTGCTTGAACAGTGTTTTCGGAGCACACACCTTATAGTGGGATACCTTTCTCAGTTGAGATAAAAGATAGAGAGGCTTGGTTCTTCATCAGATTTGTATGCCAGATTTTGTTGACTCCTGAATGAGGGCCTTACCCTCTCTGACTATTAAAAGTTGAAAGGAAGGGAGAGTAGTTGGGGAAGAAGAGTGGGAAGGAGGGATTGTTATGTAAAATGAAAACAAATTTTAAAAAAATTAAAATAGAAACAAATTTTATTAGAATCATCCACAAAAGAGACTGGTTTTGCTCTCATTGTTGCTTTGTAATGATGGAAAAACTTAGCCTAATATTTCCTATACTCTGCCCCCTAGCAGTGAGAAGGCAATAGGACATTCTTGACTTTTTACAATAAGGTGGGAGGGGAGGGTGGTTAGAGTGCATTTGAGAGGGCAGAGAGGGTAAAATGGAGGGAAGGAAGGAGGGAGGAGGGGAGGGAGGGAGGGATAGTGGGAGGGAGGGAGAGAGGGAGAGGAAGCTTGGATCGACAATTAAAATAATAAATTAAATAAAAAATGCTTTAACTCCAAAATTTTAGTTCAAGGACAAGTTACTGTGTAAAAGGATTTCTATTGTTGTTTTCACAGAAAGTGCAAAGATATGGATTCATCCCAGAATAATATGGTTTGATCAAGCCAGACCGCCTGAAACAGAGTACCAGGTGATCCTACATTCAAAAGAGCTGGACAAAGCATCCTTACAGACTACAGCCAGGATTGCTGCATCTTCATCGAATCTCCCATGACAGCGCCCCTTACCAGCAGGAAGTAGTTTGGAAAGAAGGACGCCTAAATTCCCAAATATTGTCTATAAATGTTTGTTTTCATTTAAATGGACCTGGTTATATAAAATAAATAAATAAAATGGAAAAAATAAAACATCTGTGAGCAAAAAAAATTGTTATTTGGTTTAACACTGAGTTTAGTTGAACTAAATTTACTTTTTACCTGTTTGTCACAGGAATTTCAGACAATCAGGACAGAAAAGCAGGGACCAGATCTCAAAAAAAGATAAATGATCTTTCTCGTGGCAGAATGCCAGATGATGGCTCCATAAATTTAGAATTTTATCCCTAAAACTCACAGCAAACACTTGGCAAAGACATAATTATGAGAAAAGTAGTCTTAATAGAAAATTGAATATGTACAGAGGAGTTGAACTAGGAAGTATGTATTTGTGAGCACTATTGTTAGCCAATACATCTTCAGTGAGCAGATAAAAAACAAAACAAAACAAAAACCAACTGCATAATCAAGGTTCTCTGCATGAAATGGCATGTAGAATGAATCTCTCCATATATGTAGGAAGTGGATTTATTAGGATGTCTCAAAAGCTGTGATGTAATTAGTCCAACAAAGGTTGCCTACCAATGGGAATCTGAAGAGTACAGCAGTTTTGTAGTTTATCAGGATGGACATTATACATCAAAATTCCAAAAACAGTAGACTCTAGTGGTAGTAAAAGAATAAACTTGATACCCAGAGCTAGGGAAAACAGCCAAAGAGGGAAAGCATCCCACTTCAATACCATTTATACATGAAGACTACCACCAGAAGGTTGATATGATTTTCCCTTTATGTGATTTTGTTTGGTTTTTTGTTTTCAAAACAGGGTTTATCTGTGCAGGACTTAAACTCATTCTGTGGATTTGGCTGGCCTCAACCTAAGCAAAATCAGGCAGCCTCCTGTGTCCTAGGATTCAAAATTTGCACTGCCAACAAGCAGTTAAAGGTAGATCTTATCATCTGTTTGCATACAAGGCTTCTGTATGGCTTTGGCAGCCCTGGAATATATTCTGCCAGTCTGAAGTTTCTCAACTCCTAAATGGGAATCCATTCCAACTTGTCATGAGTTCAAAGTGCTCCAATAATTCCTATTGTCCTTAAGACATTATCTTTCCTGCTACAGGACACCTGTGCCTTGTTGATGAATATCTCCTAACTAAATAGCAATGATTTGGGAGTAGACAGGTTAACCACCCAGAAGTAAGGGAGGAAGTGCGGCAATGGGGTGCCTGAAGGCACATAGTATGTGCACTTATGGAGTACCTTTAGCATTAGTGGAAGCAATTTCTGTTTTCCCTTTATACATATTAATAGATGTCCCCTTCCATTGCCGCACCTTTGTTTGACTACTTAAGTTTGGTGTATGAATAAAATGGAGCTTACAGTACTGACTGAACCTGCCTGACATCATATCATATCATGTCTCTGTCTTCCTTTTATCAATGATAGCTTGTCTTCCACTGTCCATACTCACTGACTGAGGAATGGACATGGGACTGAGCTGCTGTTTCTGATTACAGTCCTACAAACTCCAGTCCACAATCCTTTGTTCCACACGTGCTGGAGAATTGAGTTTGATCTGCAACTTAAAAATGCTGGAACTCACTCAGGCAGCATGAGCAACCCTGTGGCATATGCCATTATTCCACAAAATAGCTTATTGTGCTGTGGATATGAATATAAGTAATTATTATTTCAAATTCCATGCTTCTTCATGTCCTCACTATTTGCCCATGGGTGCTTCAACTTGAAGTATTGCCTTCAAAATGGATTATGCAAAGATGCTATAAAATACCATGGCAAAGACATTTTTACCAGAAAAAGAAACAGAACAAATTCTGTTGTATGTGTGTGTCTGTAAATTAATTACCAGTTTTTAGACAATGACATTCGTGTGGAGATCATAAGTCAACTTTGTGGGGTCAATTCTGGCCTACTAGCACGGCAACTGTAGACTCATAAAATTCTCATTTTCCAGGGAGTCACATTATAGAAAAAGTCTTGAGTATTTCAAATGAAAATGTGTCTATGAAGGAAACATTGACTTCTTATATGACCACTGGAACCAAGTATGTGGGAGTGCTTTAGAGATGGGA
>NW_026126311.1:45000-47500 GCF_943737965.1 Phodopus roborovskii
GAGTCCAAATCTGACGCTCCATGTCACAGCAATATCAAACTCGTTTCAGCAAAATGACAAAGTGAAAAAGCACTCTCAGAGTCAGAGCAGACACACACAATGTTTTAGCAGTGCTACAGTGTATGAACCACTGACACACTGGTTTGTTCCCTTCACAATCACTATGTTAGCCAACTAACGTAATGTCACATTTTTCTCGTTCAATGTTACATTTCATCTACATTGTTTCCTAACTCACCTACGTTGTGTTCAAAAACACACAGAATATCCCAATAATAAAGCGCTACTTCCCAACACTCAACTATAATGTCACACAGAATCTATCAGCCTCAGAGCTTTGTGGCACACTGAGTCGAAAGACTACCACTAACAAGGCACTCACAATGTGATTTCCATCACACGCTAATAGTCTCATGATGGCACAGTGTATTCACGTTCTGATCTTGTGTTGCATGAAATCACATAGTGTTCTTGTTCTGGTAATGTTGTAATTGTACTCAACAACAGAAAGAAAGTACTGTCACCCACTCTCTATGTGCCGTCTCAAACATTTTCACGGTATCGTCAATAAATCTTACGGTACACTCGCATGTGCCATAGATGTAACTCATAGAAACACAACATTCACAAATACTATCTCAGGACTCTAGGGTAGTGTCAGTTTCTCCCTCTCATGTTACATGTAGAAAGAGTGTGGGGAGAGGTGGAAGTGGTCCTTGTAGCATTAGTTTTTGTGCTAGTGTTTCTGTTAGTGTTAGGATTGTAATAGTATTCTCACTTGGTTTCGGTTTCAGTTTTGCGTTAAGGTCAGGATAGTAATAAGCTTAGGGTTAGGGTTAGGGTTAGAGTTAGTGTTAGGCTTAGGGTTAGGGTTAGGGTTAGGGTTAGCAGCAAAGTAGATTTACTTTCTCTTACTCTGTCACAGAACGATGCTGAGTTACCTTGGCAGCACCCTCACACTTTGAGAATGCACTCACTTAGAATGGATCGTAGTCTCGCACATTGAATAAGGACTTTAGCTGAGTCCAAATCTGACGCTCCATGTCACAGCAATATCAAACTCGTTTCAGCACAATGACAAAGTGAAAAAGCACTCTCAGAGTCAGAGCAGACACACACAACGTTTTAGCAGTGCTACAGTGTACGAACCACTGACACACTGCTTCACTCCCTTCGCAATCACTATGTTAGCCAAATAACGTAATGCCACATTATTCTCGTTCAATGTCACATTTCATCTACATTGTTTCCTAACTCACCTACGTTGTGTTCAAAAACACACAGAATATCCCAAAAGTAAAGCGCCACTTCTCAACACTCAACTATAATGTCACACAGAATCTATCAGCCTCAGAGCTTTGTGGCACAGTGAGTCGAAAGACTACCACTAACAATGCACTCACAATGTGATTTCCATCACTCACGCGAATAGTCTCATGATGGCACAGTGTATTCACGTTCTGATCCTGTGTTGCATGAAATCACATAATGTTCTTGTTCTGGAAATGTTGGAATTGTACTCAAGAACAGAAAGAAAGCACTGTCACCCACTCTCTATCTGCCGTCTCAGACATTTTCACGGTATCCTCAATCATGCTTACAGTACACTCGCATGTGCCATAGATGTAACTCATAGAAACACAACATTCACAAATACTATCTCAGGAATCTAGGGTAGTGTCAGTTTCTCCCTCTCAAGATAGGTGTAGGAAGAGTGTGGGGTGAGGAGGAAGTGTTCGTTTTAGCGTTAGATTTGTGCTAGTGTTTCTGTTAGTGTTAGGATTGTAATAGTATTCTCACTTGGTTTCGGTTTCAGTTTTGCGTTAAGGTCAGGATAGTGATAAGCTTAGGGTTAGGGTTAGGGTTAGAGTTAGGGTTGGCTTAGGGTTAGGGTTAGGGTTAGGGTTAGCATCAAAGTAGTTTTACATTCTCTTACTCTGTCACAGAACGATGCTGAGTTACCGTGGCAGCACTCTCACACTTTGAGAATGCACTCACTTAGAATGGAGAGTAGTCTCGCACATTGAATAAGGACTTTAGCTGAGTCCAAATCTGACGCTCCATGTCACAGCAATATCAAACTCGTTTCAGCACAATGACAAAGTGAAAAAGCACTCTCAGATTCAGAGAAGATACACACAACGTTTTAGCAGTGCTACAGTGTAAGAACCACTGACACACTGCTTCACTCCCTTCGCAATCACTATGTTAGCCAAATAACGTAATGCCACATTATTCTCGTTCAATGTCACATTTCATCTACATTGTTTCCTAACTCACCTACGTTGTGTTCAAAAACACACAGAATATCCCAATAATAAAGCGCAACTTCCCAACACTCAACAATAATGTCACACAGAATCTATCAGCCTCAGAGCTTTGTGGCACACTGAGTCGAAAGACTACCACTAACAAGGCACTCACAATGTGATTTCCATCACACGCTAATAGTCTCATGATGGCACAGTGTATTCACGTTCTGATATTGTGTTGCATGAAA
>NW_026126312.1:0-83481 GCF_943737965.1 Phodopus roborovskii
CAATGAATAAATATTAAACTAGTGCATGGTGTTATATGCATGAAACCTAAAGATTGATCAATACTGAAGAGTCATTGAGTTCTTAATCATAGATTTGAACAATAAAATGAATGAATGAAAAGATAAGTTCTCATAATTCACCCCTAGAGAGATAACAAAACGATATCAATATTGATTTAAATAAATAAATATTGAAATCACAAGAGACATTTTAACACCAACAAGGGGGCTCCAGACTCCACTCTTCCTGGAGTAGAAAAAGACAGATTTAAATAATGAAAGCATAAGATTGTTAGATCGTCTGTCACACTTGAGTCACACCAGGTGGCACCACACTTCAGGGTTCACAGATTATATAATGAAACAATTTAATAATTACATCTTTACATATCTAAGTCGTTGAAATTTTTCGTATCATCAATTCTTGGGCAGATTTGCCAGATATGAAATAGATGCTGTAATCACAGATTTTTTAATATTCCATCAGTTAATCGTCAGATAATCATACTTTCTTGCCTGGTGAATTCTGTTGGCCTGACATCCCCACCGGTGCCTGAATCTCTGTTGTGTTGCGGCAGGACCTAAGGTAATTGGCCCATTCCTGGCATGTCAGTAGTAGCCAAAATGTTGATATCAGATGAAAAAGATGGCTGCAGCAGGGGCATCAACATCATAGCTGAGAGAGAGATGTTCTTCCGTGTTCTGAGTCGTCATCCTTTTGCCAGGTCTCGGTGATGGTGCCGACCTGCTAGTGCCGCTACATCTTCTAGACGTAGACCACAACTGATGTGAAGATGTGGAGGAAGAGCAAGTAGTCAACACCCAGACCCCCATGCAGACCTTGGAAAAGTTCTTTTACTTTTCGGAGGGCACCATGCAATCTTCTGGACTCTGTTCTCCAGCATTCCTAGTGGTCTGGAAGACGCATAGACATTCAGAAAATGCTCTGCCCATGTCTACAAGTTTCCTCAATTGTCGCTGACAGATATTTGCAACCTAAAAATGATCGGTGTTGGCATAGTCTGTCGTTTAAATAATTTAAAGAATTAAATAAGTCAGTGATAGCTAACTGTCCCAATAAAGAGGTGATGTAGCATTTAATTGCAGGGAGGTATGGCCAGACTCCAGTATGAAGAATGTCATCATCATCCTTTGAAACCATGAATCATAAACTGTGATGATATTGCACATTAACGCCACAAGAGGGAGCTTTACGGGTCTCTTCATGGAATGGACAATTTTTGGTTTACATAATTACACTCATATTTACATTATCTTGGGGATTAACACAGATTGTCAATTTAAATACATCAATTATGTAATTAGGTGATCTGTGGCACCAGATTCCAAGTGTCATGGACGATATAATCATTGTTTTATATAACTAAATAATCAAATAATGAGTTCATGTAACATCATCCACTTCCCTAAGGTGGCTCCAAACCAGGCTCATGAACGATGCTGTCGTGATTAATTTAAATATTTTAACTATATAATTGATATTAAGATGGTCTATGATAATTGCCTCCCACATCGCGTAACCACAATCCACTGATCATGGATTATCTAATGTCCTATTTTAATAATCAAATAACAACATAATCAGAGGACGAAATGGTCTGCCATTCTCCACACAATTTTATCTCAGTTGCCTCCCACATGATTGTGGGAAACTCCCAGGTTCATCCCTTATTTAATCGCACAGCACAGTAGTAACATGTTTAAATGCTGAACTGTCATTGTGTATGCAGGGTTTTTAGAAGATATCACATAATTAATGTTGGACGGCTGCCTCACAAGAGATGGACTGAAATCTAATACTCGCTAAGTCTACTCTAACAAACGGATTATCACCTTCCTGAATGAAGTCAACAATGTCAAACTCACCTTTTTGATGAATAATCGTAGTCTTATTATCTTTTGCTCCATAGTTTTACTTCTGAGGAGAGAGGGTATTCATAAACAGAAGACTCTGAACTGTTTCTCCACAGACTATGTTCTCTGATGATTAGGTAATCTTGAATTTGGTAACCAGGAAAAGCTGTAGGCACACTTCCAGAGGTGTGGCTCTGACTTGGTTAGGCGAATCAAATGCTGTCATGAAAAGGTTTAGGAGATAGTTATCTTGGCAGACTGTAATGTGCCATGATAACACTTTCTCGAAGCTGCTCTCTCGTCCTTGGCCCATGATACCAGGATACAGAATGCAAGGAGGGTTGCCAGGCAACATTTATGAACCAACATTCTGTCACATTCTAGTGCCCCTCCCACAGGCTAAAAGGAGTATACCCACCGGTGAACTAACCCTACAGCCTCACTGAGTTTCTCACAAAAACAAAGCAGGGCTCTTTCTTTTGAGTTCTACATATTTCCCGTCTCTCAAGCTACAACATTCCTATAGTGACATAAGCATGAAAACGAAAGAATCATTGTGCCATTCAAGTACAATGATGAGTATTTTACTCTTGTTTTCAATTCTTCAATTTGCTAATTTATAGAATGGAAACAATACAGTTAATCGCCTCTACCATAATCCTTTTCTCTTTATTGAAAATAAAATAAACTCCTCTTCATCCTCTTACCATTAGAGGAGCTTGATCCCATGGTTTCTCAGAGTTGTTTAGATTTGCATTAGGCTGATTATTAAGGATTTTGAGCAGTGTCTTATGTTTCTTTCAGTCATTTTGGATTCCTCAATTGACTGTTCTCTATTAAGTCCTGTACCCCCGCTTTCTAAGACGGGTATTTAGAGTGATTTATTGTTGGTGGTGTGTCATGTTATCAGCCCATTAGAGTTCGTGAGATGAGATTCCCTGATCAGGAGATTATACAGTTATTCCGTTTTTAATATCGGTGGTCACTGTGTCCTTCATGGGTCAGTTCCGTTGCAACCTCGCAGTAACTGATGATGCGAAACAGTACAGTTTTTTTTTTTTAATCGTGTAATCATTCGATTGTTAAAAATGTACTACTACGTAATCAGTAATCACTGTATGAGGCAGTGTCCCCCATTCTCTGGGCACTGCTTCTGGTACCGATCTGCTGCTGTGTCAATCCCACAGCAGCCACATGACGGATGACACCATCATTACTTATGCAATCAAGTAAGTTAATAATGGGATGGTCCTCCATACTTAACTTTCATAAGATGGAACCAAACTCCAGTGATTGTCAAGGAAGGAGTACTTAGATGATTTAATACTGCCACGTGATTTAATCCCATGGAGGATTGGCCCTAGTCCAGTCAAGAAGTACAACATCTTCATCGACTCAAATAATGAATATATAATGAAAAATGATTGAGTAATGTCATGGTGGTGCATACTTAAATCCCACATGGAGTGGTCAGACTGGTCTCTTCCTGGAATAATGATTTATTTATAAAATTAAATTGATAACTAATCAGCTGGCGTTTTATACTAACACTGACGAGATGGCACCAAAGTCCTAAAACTATCGCTGATGTGATGACCTATTTACAGAGCTAAGTGATGAAGTAATGAGATGATGTTCCATCGTCTACTCACAAAATCTGACTCCAAAAGGGACTTAGGGTCCATAACATTACCTGTATTTCAAATACGTAATTAAGTGATGAATTATTATTTAATTTCCTAGTTTAACCGGTAAATAAATAAGTGTACTATTAGATGATGCAATGTTCTGGCACGATGGACTCCCCTAAGGAGGCTAAAAACTTTAGTGGTCACTGAATACATAATGACAGATTTTCATAATTCAATGAATAAATATTAAACTAGTGCATGTTGTTATATGCACGAAACCTAAAGATTGATCAATACTGAAGAGTCATTGAGTTCTTAATCATAGATTTGAACAATAAAATGAATGAATGAAAAGATAAGTTCTCATAATTCACCCCTAGAGAGATAACAAAACGATATCAATATTGATTTAAATAAATAAATATTGAAATCACAAGAGACATTTTAACACCAACAAGGGGGCTCCAGACTCCACTCTTCCTGGAGTAGAAAAAGACAGATTTAAATAATGAAAGCATAAGATTGTTAGATCGTCTGTCACACTTGAGTCACACCAGGTGGCACCACACTTCAGGGTTCACAGATTATATAATGAAACAATTTAATAATTACATCTTTACATATCTAAGTCGTTGAAATTTTTCGTATCATCAATTCTTGGGCAGATTTGCCAGATATGAAAACGGATGCTGTCATCACAGATTTTTTAATATTCCATCAGTTAATCGTCAGATAATCATACTTTCTTGCCTGGTGAATTCTGTTGGCCTGACATCCTCACCGGTGCCTGAATCTCTGTTGTGTTGAGGCAGGACCTGAGTTAATTGGCCCATTCCTGGCATACCAGTAGTAGCCAAAATGTTGATATCAGCTGAAAAGGTGGCTGCAGAAGGGGCATCAACAGCATAGCTGAGAGAGAGATGTTCTTCCGTGTTCTGAGTCGTCATCCTTTTGCCAGGTCTCGGTGATGGTGCCGACCTCCTAGTGCCGCTACATCTTCTAGACGTAGACCACAACCGATGTGAAGATGTGGAGGAAGAGCAAGTAGTCAACACCCAGACCACCATGCAGACCGTGGAAAAGTTCTTGTACTTCTCGGAGGGCACCATGCAATCTTCTGGACTCTATTCTCCAGCATTCCTAGTGGTCTGGAAGACGCATAGACATTCAGAAAATGCTCTGCCCATGTCTACAAGTTTCCTAATTTGTCGCTGACAGATATCTGCAACCTAATAATAATCGGTGTTGGCATTGTCTGACGTTTAAGTAATTTAAAGAACTAAATAAGTCAGTGATAGCTAACGGTCCCAATAAAGAGGTGATGTAGCATTTAATTGGCTGGGAAGTATGGCCAGACTCCAGTCATGAAGAATGTCATCATCATCCATTGAAACCATGAATCATAAACTGTGATGATATTGCACATTAACACCACAAGAGGGAGCTCGACGGGTCTCTTCATGGAATGGACAATTTTTGGTTTACATAATTACACACAGATTTACATTATCTTGGGGATTAACACAGATTGTCAATTTAAATACATTAATTATGTAATTAGATGATCTGTGGCACCAGATTCCAGGTGTCATGGACGATATAATCATTGTTTTGTATAATTAAATAATCAAATAATGAGTTCATGTAACATCATCCACTTCCCTAAGGTGGCTCCAAACCAGGCTCATGAACGATGCTGTCGTGATTAATTTAAATATTTTAACTATATAATTGATATTAAGATGGTCTATGATAATTGCCTCCCACATCGCGTAACCACAATCCACTGATCATGGATTATCTAATGTCCTATTTTAATAATCAAATAACAACATAATCAGAGGACGAAATGGTCTGCCATTCTCCACACAATTTTATCTCAGTTGCCTCCCACATGATTGTGGGAAACTCCCAGGTTCATCCCTTATTTAATCGCACAGCACAGTAGTAACATGTTTAAATGCTGAACTGTCATTGTGTATGCAGGGTTTTTAGAAGATATCACATAATTAATGTTGGACGGCTGCCTCAAAAGAGATGGACTGAAATCTAATACTCGCTAAGTCTACTCTAACAAACGGATTATCACCTTCCTGAATGAAGTCAACAATGTCCAACTCACCTTTTTGATGAATAATCGTAGTCTTATTATCTTTTGCTCCATAGTTTTACTTCTGAGGAGAGAGGGTATTCATAAACAGAAGACTCTGAACTGTTTCTCCACAGACTATGTTCTCTGATGATTAGGTAATCTTGAATTTGGTAACCAGGAAAAGCTGTAGGCACACTTCCAGAGGTGTGGCTCTGACTTGGTTAGGCGAATCAAATGCTGTCATGCAAAGTTTTAGGAGATAGTTATCTTGGCAGACTGTAATGTGCCATGATAACACTTTCTCGAAGCTGCTCTCTCGTCCTTGGCCCATGATACCAGGATACAGAATGCAAGGAGGGTTGCCAGGCAACATTTATGAACCAACATTCTGTCACATTCTAGTGCCCCTCCCACAGGCTAAAAGGAGTATACCCACCGGTGAACTAACCCTACAGCCTCACTGAGTTTCTCACAAAAACAAAGCAGGGCTCTTTCTTTTGAGTTCTACATATTTACCCGTCTCTCAAGCTACAACATTCCTATAGTGACATAAGCATGAAAACGAAAGAATCATTGTGCCATTCAAGTACAATGATGAGTATTTTACTCTTGTTTTCAATTCTTCAATTTGCTAATTTATAGAATGGAAACAATACAGTTAATCGCCTCTACCATAATCCTTTTCTCTTTATTGAAAATAAAATAAACTCCTCTTCATCCTCTTACCATTAGAGGAGCTTGATCCCATGGTTTCTCAGAGGTGTTTAGATTTGCATTAGGCTGATGATTAAGAATTTTGAGCAGTGTCTTCTGTTTCTTTCGGTCATTTTGGATTCCTGAATTGACTGTTCTTTATTAAGTCCTGTACCCTGCTTTCTAATATGGTTATCTAGAGTTATTTATTGTTGGTGGTGTGTCATGATAACAGCCCGACAGAGTTGATTAGATGAGATTCCATGATCAGGAGATTATTCAGTTATTCCATTTTTAAAATCGGTGGTCACTGTGTCCTTCATGGATCAGTTCTGGTGCAACCTCTCAGAAACTGATGATGCGAAACAGTACAGTTTTTTTTTTTTTAAATCATGTAACAATTCGATTGTTAAAATCTACTATTGCGTAATCAGTAATCACTGTGTAAGGCAGTGTCTCCCATTCTCTGGGCACTGCTTCTGGTACCGATCTCCTGCTGTGTCAATGCCACAGCAGCCAAATGACGGATGACACCATCATTACTTATGCAATCAAATAAGTTAATAATTGGATAGTTCTCCATATTTAACTTTCAAAAGTTGGAACCAAACTCCAGTGATTGTCAAGGAAGTAGTACTTAGATAATTAAATAATGCCACGTGATTAATTCCCATGGAGGTTTGGCCCGACTCCAGACAAGAAGAACAACATCTTCATCGATTTTAACAATCAATATATAATGAAAAATGATTGAAAAATGACATGGTGGTGCATACTTAAACCCCACATGGAGTAGTCAGACTAATCTCTTACTGGAATAATGATGTTATTAAAAATCAAATTGAAAATTAATTAATGGGCCTTTTATATGAACACTGACGAGATGGCACCAAAGTCCTAAACCTATTGCTGATGTAAAGATCTATTTACATAGCTAAATGATGAAGTAATGAGATGATATTACATCATCAACTCCCAAAAGTCCAAACGGGACTTATGGTCCATAACGTTACCTGTATTTGAAATACGTAAATTAAATGATGAATTATTACTTAACTTCCTAGTTTAACAGTTAAAGAAGTAAGTGTAGTATTAGTTGACGTGATGGTCTGCTACAACGGTCTCCCAAAAGAAGGCTCAAAACTCCAGTGATCACTGAATATGAAATGACACATTTTCATAATTAAATGAATAAACATTAAACAAGTGGATGGTGTTTTATGCGTGAAGCCTAAATAATTGCTCAATACTAAAGAGACATTGAGTTCTTAATCATAGATTTGAACAAAAAATGAATGAGTAAACAGAGAGTTTCTCATAATTCACCCTTACAGAGATAACAAAATGATATCAACATTGATTTAAATAAAGAAAGGAAGAAGGAAAGAAAAAAAAGAATTCACAAGATACAATTTAACACTGACAAGGTGGATACAGACTCCACTCTCCCTGGAGTAGAAAAAGACAGATTTGAATAATGAAATAATCAGATAGTTAGATGGTCTGTCACACTTGAGTCACACAAGGTGGTGCCAAACTTCAGAGCTCACAGATTATATAATGAAGGAATTTAATAATTACATCTTTAAATAAGTAAGCCGTTGACCTTTTTTGTATCATCAATTCCTGGGCAGACTTGCCAGGTATGAAACTGTATGCTGTCATCACGCATTTTTAACAGTCCATCAGTTAATCGTCAGATAAGCATACTGTCTTGCCTGATGAATTCTATTGGCCTGACCTCATCACAAGCACCTGAATGTCTGTTGTGGTACGGCAGGACGTGAGATAGTGGGCCCAATCCTGGCGTAGCAGTAGTAGTCAAAATGTTGATAACAGCTGAAAAGATGGCCGCAGCAGGGGCATCAATAGCATAGCTGAGAGAGAGATGTTCTTCCGTGTTCTGAGTCGTCATCCTTTTGCCATGTCTCAGTGATGGTGCCGACCTCCTAGTGCCAATCCTTTTTCTCATGGTAGATCACAACCGATGTGAAGATGTAGAGGAAGAACTGGTAGTCAACAGCCAGCCCACCGTGCTGGCCTTGCTGAAGTCCTAGTACTTCTCAGAGGGCACAGTTCAACCTTCAGGACTCAATCACCCAGCATCCTTCGTACTCTGGAAGATACATTGATCATTCAGAAAATGCTCTGCCTGTGTCTACAACTTTCCTAACCTTGTCCCTGACAGATTTTTGCACCCTATCCATAATCGGTGATGGCACTGTCTGTCATTTACATAATTTAAAGAATTAAATAAGTCACTAATAGCTAACTGTCACAATAAATAGGGGATGTAGCATTCTACTGGCAAGGAAGCATGGCCAGATTCCAGTCATGAAGGATGTCATCATCAACAATTGTGTCAATGAATCATACAATGTGAAGATATTGCACATTACCTCCACAAGAGGGAGCTTTACAGGTAGGTCTCTTCATGGAATGGAGGATTATCGTTTACATAACTATACAATTATTAACATTATCTTGGGGATTAACACAGATTGTCAATTTAAATTCATTAATTATGTGATTAGATGATCTGTGGCACCAGATTCCAGGTGTCATGGACGATATAATCATTGTTTTATATAACTAAATAATCAAATAATGAGTTCATGTAACATCATCCACTTCCCTAAGGTGGCTCCAAACCAGGCTCATGAACGATGCTGTCATGATAAATTTAATATCGTAACTACATTATTGATATTAAGATGGTCCATAATAATCGCCTCATACATCGCGTCACCACAATCCACTGATCAGGGTTTATCTAATGTCCTATTTTAATAATCAAATAACAACATAATCAGATGATGAAATGGTCTGCTATACTCCACACATTTGACTCTCTGTTGACTCCCACATGAATGTGGGAAACTCCCAGGTTCATCAGTTATTTAATCGCAGAGCAGAGTAGTAACATGTTTAAATGCTGAACTGTCATTGTGTATGCAGGATTTTTAGAAGATATCACATGTTTAATGTTGGGTGGCTGGCTCAAAAGAGATGGAATGAAATCCAATAATCACAAAGTCTACTCTAACGAATGGATTATCACCTTCCTGAAGGAAGTCATCAATGGCAAACTCACCTTTTGATGAATAATTGTGAGTCTTATTTGTCTTTTGTTCCATAGTGTGACTTCTTAGAAGAGAGTATTCATAAACAGAAGACTTTGAACTGTTTCTCCACAGACTTCATTCTCTGAAGATTAGGTAATCTTGAATTTGGTAACCACTAAAAGCTGTAGGCACACTTCCAGAGGTGTGGCTATGACTTGTTTAGGCAAATCAAATGTTGTCATTAAAAGTTTTAGGAGATAGTTACCGTGGGAGACTGTAATGTCCCATGATAATACTTTCTCGAAGCTGCTCTCTGGTCCTTTGCCCATGATACCAGGATACAGAATGCAACAGGGTTGCCAGGCAATATTTATGAACCAACATTCTGTCACATTCTAGTGCCCCTCCCACATGCTTAAAATAGTACACCCACTGATGAACTAACCTTACAGCCTCACTGTGTTTCTCACAAAAACAAAGCAGGGCTCTTTCTATCGAGTTATACATTTTTACCAGTCTCTCAAGCTACAACTTGCCTATATTGACATAAGCATGAAAACGAAAGCATCATTGTGCCATTCAAGTACAATGATGAGTATTTTAAACCTGTTTTCTAAGCTTCAGTTTTCTAATTTCTAGAACGGAAACAATACAATTAATCGCCTCTACCATAATCCTTTTCTCTTTATTGAAAATAAAATAAACTCCTCTTCATCCTCTTACCATTAGAGGAGCTTGATCCCATGGTTTCTCAGAGTTGTTTAGATTTGCATTAGGCTGATGATTAAGGATTTTGAGCAGTGTCTTCTGTTTCTTTCGGTCATTTTAGATTCCTCATTTGACAGTTCTCTATTAAGTCCTGTACCCTGCTTTCTAATATGGTTATTTAGAGTTGTTTATTGTTGGTGGTGTGTCATGTTAACAGCCTGACATAGTTCATTAGATGAGATTCCCTTATCAGGAGATTATTCAGTTATTCCATTTTTAAAATCGGTGGTCACTCTATCCTTCATGGGTCAGTTCCGTTGCATCCTCTCTGAAAGAGATAATGCGAAACAGTACAGTTTTTTTATAAATAGTGTAATCATTCGATTGTTCAAAATCTACCATTACGTAATAAGTAACCAATGGATAAAGCAGTGTCCCTCATTCTCTGGGCACTGCTTCTGTTACCGATCTCCTGCTGTGTCAATCCCACAGCAGCCAAAAGAGGTATGAAACTGTCATTACTTACACAATCAAATAAGTTAATAATCGGATAGTCGTGCATCCTTAACCTTCATAAGATGGAACCAAACTCCAGTGATTGTCAAGGAAGTAGTACTTAGATAAGTAAATAATGCCACATGGTTAAGTCCCGTGGAGGAATGGCCAGACCCCAGTCAAGAAGAACAATGTCTTCATCTATTTAAATAATTAATGTACAATGAAAAACGATTGAATAATGACATGGTTGGGCATTCATAATCCGACATGGAGTAGTCAGACTTATATCTTCCTGGAATAAGGATGTTTTTAAAAATTAAATTGATAATTTCTTAGTGGGCATTTTATATTAAGACTGATGAAATGGCACCAAAGTCCTAAATCTATTGCTGATGTAAAGATCTACTTATATAGCTGAATGATGAGGTAATGAGATGATGTTACATCAACTTCAAAAATCTGACTCCAAAAGGGACTTATGGTCTATATCATCACCTGTATTTTAAATTCGTTAATTAAATGATGAGTTATCATTTACTTTCCTAGTTTAACAGCTAAGGAAGTGTAGTATTAGATGATGTGATGGTCTGGCATGATGGACTCCACTAAGGAGGCTCAAAACTCCAGGGATCACTGTATACATAATGACAGATTTTCATAATTAAATGAAAAAACATTAAACAAGTGTATGGTGTTTTATGTGTGAATCCTAGATGATTGCTCCATACTGAAGGTTCTTTGAGTTCTTTATCATAGAGTTGAACAAAAAAAAATGAATGAATAAAGAGATAATTTCTCATAATTCACCCCTAGAGAGGTACCAAATTGATATAAACATTGATTTAAAGAAAGGAAGTAAGAAAGGAAGAAAAAAAAAAGAAAGAAAGACAAAAAGAACTCACAAGAGTCAATTTAACACCAGTAAGGTGGATCCAGACTACACTCTTTCTTGAGTAGAAAAGTACACATTTGAATAATGAAATAATCAGATACTTAGATGGTCTGTCACACTTGAGTCACACAAGGTGGCGCCAAACTTCAGGGATCACAGATTATATAATGAAAGAATTTAATAATTACATCTTTATATATGTAAGTGATTGACCTTTTTTGTATCTTCAAATCCTGGGCAGACTTGACAGATATGAAAATGTATTTTTACAAGGATTTTAAAATGCCATAAGTTTATCATCAGATAATCATACTGTCTTGCATGATGAATTCTGTTGGCCTGACATCATCACCAGCACCTGAATCTCTGTTGTGGTGCCGCAGGACCAGAGATAATGGGCCCATTTCTGGCTTAGCTGTAGTAGCCAAGATGTTGAAATCAGCTGAAAAGATGGCTGCAGCAGGGGCATAACCAGCATATCTGAGAGAGAGTTGTACTTCTGGGTTCTGGGTCGTTATCGTTTTGCCAGGTCACTGTGATGGTGCCGACCTCCTAGTGCCACTACTTCTTCTCATGGTAGACCCAAACCGATGTGAAGATGTGGAGGAAGAGCAGGTCGTCAACACACAGACCACCATGCTGGCCTTGGTGAAGTCCTAGTACTTCTCAAAGGGCCCAGGGCAATCTACTGGAGTCAATGATCCAGCATCCCTTTTACTCTATGAGATGCATAGATCATTCAGAAAATGCGATGCTCATGTCTACAACTTTCCTAACCTTGTCCCTGAAAATTTTTGCACCCTAATAGTAATCGGGGATGGCATTGTCTGTTGTTTACATAATTTAAAGAATTAAATTATTCAGTAATAGCTAACTGTCACAATAAATAGGTGATGTAGCATTTTACTGACAGGGAAGCATGGCCAGACTCCAGTCATGAAGGATGTCATCATCCTCAATTGAATCAATGTATGATGAAATGTGATGATGTTCCACATTATCTCCACCAATGGAAGCTTTACAGGTCTCTTCATGTAGGAATTTTGGTTTACATAAATATACAAATGTTTTCATTATCTTGGGTATTAACATGGATTGTCAATTTAAATACTTTAATTATGTAATTAGATGATCCGTGGCACCAGATTCCAGGTGTCATGGATGAGATAGTCATTATATTATATAATTAAATAATAAAACAATGAGTTCATGTAACATCATCTACTTCCTTAAGGCAGCTCCAACCAAGCTTGTGAATGATGCTGTCGTGATGAATTTAAATATTTTCACTCCAAAATTGATATTTAGATGGTTCACACATCGTGGAAACCATTGATCATGGATTATCTAAAGTCCTCTTTTAATAATCAAATAAAATCATAATCAGAGGATGAAATGGTCTGCCATACTCCACACAATTGACTCTCAGTTGACTCCCACATGATTGTGGGAAACTCCCAGGTTCATCCCTTATTTAATCGCAGAGCAGAGTAGTAACATGTTGAAATGCTGAACTGTCATTGTGTATGTACGGTTTTTAGAAGATATCACATAGTTAATGTTGGACGGCTGCATCAAAAGAGATGGACTGAAATCCAATAATCACAAAGTCTACTCTAACAAATGGATTGTCACCTTCCTGAAGGAAGTCAACAAGGGCAAACTCACATTTTGATGGATGAATAATTGTGAGTCTTATTATCTTATGTTCCATAGTTTTACTTCTTAGGAGAGAGTGTATTCATAAACAGAAGACTTTGAACTGTTTCTCCACAGACTACATTCTCTGATGATTAGGTAATCTTGAATTTGGTATTCAGTAAAAGCTGTAGGCACACTTCCAGAGGTGTGGCTTTGACTTGATTAGGCGAATCAAATTCTGTCATTACAACTTTTAGGAGATAGTTATCTTGGGAGATTGTAATGTCCCATGATAACACTTTCTCGAACCTGCTCTCTGGTCCTTGGCCCATGATACCAGAATACAGAATGCAAGCAGGGTTGCCAGGCAACATTTATGAACCAACATTCTGTCACATTCTGGTGCCCCTCTCCCATGCTAAAAGGAGTATACTGACCGATGAACTAACCTTACAGCCTCACTGAGTTTCTCATAAAAACAAAGCAGGGCTCTTTCTTTTGAGTTCTACATATTTACCAGTTTCTCAAGCTCCAACTTGCCTATAGTGACATAAGCATGAAAACGAAAGCATCATTATGCAATTCAAGTACAATGAAGAGTATTTTAAACCTGTTCTCTATGCTTCAATTTTCTAATTTCTAGTATGGAAACAATACAAGTAATTGAATCTAACAGAATTCTTTTCCCTTTATTGAAAATAAAATAAACTCCTCTTCATCCTCTTCCCTTTAGAGGAGCTCGATCCCATGGTTTCTCAGAGTTATTTAGGTTTGCATTAGGCTGATGATTAAGGTTTTTGAGCAGTGTCTTGTGTTTCTTTCAGTCATTTTGGATTCCTCAATTGACTGTTCTCTATTAAGTCCTATATCCTGATTTCTCATATTGTTATTTAGAGTGATTTATTGTTTGCGGTATGTCATTTTATCAGCCTGATAGAGTTCATTAGATGTGATTCCCTGATCAGGAGATTATTCAGTTATGCCATTTTTAAAATCGCTGGTCACTGTGTCCTTCATGGGTCAGTTCTGTTACAACCTCTCAGAAACTGATGACATGAAACAGTACAGTTTTTTTAAAATCTTGCAACCATTCGATTGTTAAAAATCTACTATTATGTAATCAGTAATCAAAGTATAAGGCATTGTCCCCCATTCTCTGGGCACTGCTTCTGATATCGATCTCCTGCTGTGTCAATCCTACAGCAGCGAAATGACAGATGACACAATCAGTACTTATGCAATCAAATAAGTTAAAAATTAGATAGTCCTCCATACTTAACACTCATAAGATAGAGCTAAACTCCAGTGATTGTCAAGGAAGTAGTACTTAGATTATTAAATAATGCCACCTGATTAAATCCCATGGAGGAATGGCCCGACTAGGTCAAGAAGAACATCATCTTCATCCATTTAAATAGTTAATATATTCGAATCCCCCAAGACAGTGCCCCTTACCAGCAGGAAGTAGTTTGGAAAGAACGACGCCCAAATTCCCAATTATTGTGTATAAATGTTTGTTTTCATTTAATTGGACTTTGTTATATAAAATTAAATAAAAAATACTCTATATGCATAAAAAAAAAACAGACCAAATATATCAAATGGGGAATATATAAGGAGAATGTGGTACCCTAAAATGATCTATGCTGAAGTCATTATTTGCAATATGTAAATAATATTACAGAAAAAATAAAATAGTGTTTTAATAGTAAAAAAAAAAATAGTTAATATATAAAAAAAAATGATTGAAAAATGACATGGTGGTGCATAGTTAAATCCCACATAGAGTAATCAGACTGACTACTCCTGGAATAATGATGTTTTTAAAATATTAAATTGATGATTTTTTAGTGGGCCTTTTTCTTAACACTGACGAGATGGCACCAAAGTCCTAAACCTATCGCTGATGTAAAGATCTATTTACATAGCTAAATTATGAAGTAATGAGATGATATTACATCATCAACTCCCAAAATGACTCCAAAAGAAACTTACGATCCATAAAATTACCTGTATTTTATATACATAAATTAAATAATGAATTATTATTTAATTTCCTAGTTTAACGTTAAAGAAGTAAGTGTAGTATTAGACGATGTGATGATCTAGTACAACGGTCTCCCCTAAGGAGGCTCAAACCTCCAGTGATTACTGAATACATAATGACAGATTTTCATAATTAAATGAATAAACCTTAAACAAGTGGATGGTGTTTTATGCATGAAGTCTAAATGATTGCTCAATACTGAAGTGACATTGAGTTCTTAATCATAGGTTTGAACAAAAAATGAATGAATAAAAAGCTTGTTTCTCATAATTCACCCCTAGAGAGTTAACAAAATGATATCAACATTGATTTAAATAAAGAAAGGAAGACAGAAAGAAAGAAAGAAAGAAAGAAAGAATGAAAGGAAGAAAGAATTCACAACATACGAATTAACACCAACAAGGTTGATCCAGACTCCACTCTTCCTGGAGTAGAAAAAGACAGATTTGAATAATGAAATAATCAGATACTTAGATCGTCTGTCACACTTGAGTCACACAAGGTGGCGCCAAACTTCAGGGATCACAGATTATATAATGAAAAGGCCATGGCCAGGGCCAGGGCCAGGGCCAGGGCCAGGGCCAGGGCCCAGGGCCAAGGGCCCAGGGGCCAGGGCCAGGGCCAGGTCCAGGGCCAGGTCCAGGGCCAGGGCCAGGGCCAGGGAGCAAGATGTTCAATTATAATATCTGCTTCCATGCAGGACCCAGCTTATTATTTGTAGATGCTGAAAAGTTATTAGCACCAGCTTTGCCTAGACAAAAGGTCAGTCATTTCCTTGTCTCTCTTCCACAGAGAAAAGACAAACAATCAAACAAATAGCCTCTCACATTCTGTATTTGGTGAAGAACTTCTGCCCTCTGTCCCATACATAATTGGTTATGGCTAGGAATATAAGGAAAGGTCCCTGTCATTTTTTTTAATAGATTGAACAGTTAATTAACTATATCCTTCTCACATCTGATAGTTTTGATATCTAGGCTAACCATAACTTTTTCTGCTTGGCAGTATTAGGCAGCATTAATATGGCTCCTAAATAATGATTTAAAATCATAAATGTCATTTTTTCATATTTATTTTCTTTATTTTATTCAATTTTACATAACAAAGTCCAATTAAATGAAAACAAACATTGATACACAATATTTGGGAAGTTGGGCGTTGTTCTTTCTAAGCTATTTCCTGCTGGTAAGGGGCGCTGTCTTTGAGGGGAGTCAAAGAAGATTCAGATATCTTGGCTGTAGTCCGTAGGGCTGTTTTGTTCAGATGTTTTGAATGTAGGATCAGCTTCTACTCTGTTTCAGGCAGTCTGGCGTGATCAAACTTCATTAGTCTGGAAGGAATCCACATCTTTTCATTTTCTGTGGAAATAAAAATAAAAATCGTTTTCCCCAGTAACTTGTCCTTCAACTTAAATTTTTGAGTCAAAGCATTTTCTTAATTTAATTTATTATTTTACATGTCGATCCCAGTTCTCTCTCCCTCCCTCCTTCCCTCCCCCCAACCCTTCCTCCCTCCTTCCCTCACTTTTACCCTCTCTGCCCTTTCACATGCACTCTAAACACCCTCCCCTCCCATCCCCCCACCCCAATTCCATGTGTAGGGGAATGCCATCCAGTTGGGGTCATGTAGATCTGACAGGTCCTGTGAAGTAGGGACTAGGGCCTCTCTCCTGTCTCTAGAATAAGGCAATTATCCCTCCATGGGGGTTATGTTTGCAAAGTCCTTTTGTGCACCAGGGATACATCCTGGCTCCATTGTCTGAGGTCCCTTAGACTTCTCAGCCCTTCTGGCTGAGACCCATATTCAGGGGGGCCTGAGTCAGTCCCATGCTGGCTTCCCAGCTATCATTCTGGGGGCCCGTTAGCTCCTCCTTGTTCAGGTTAGCTGTGTCTATGTGCTTCTGCAGCGTGGTCTTGTCCTCTCCATCTGCTTTGGGGTTCTAGTTTGACTCAGTGTTTATATATGGGTCTTTGCTCTTATTTTCAACAGGCATTAGTTGAGGGCTCCATGGAGAAGTTAGTTGTTGATCTCACTCTCCGGGAAGGGCATTTATGATAGCCTTTCCACGGAAGCTGAGATTGTTAGTTGGGAGCAGGCTTGTAATTCTCTCGACCTTCATTTGAGTTCAATTTTATCTTCAAACCAATATTGGCTCCCTCTTTTATGTTCTCTCTCTCTCTCTCTCTCTCTCCTATCTTCGGGTATGTTGTATCCTCATTCTCGTTGAATATTAGAAAGTCTTTACTTTCTATCTTTATTTCTTCTTTGACCCAGGAGGGGTGCAATTGCACATTGTTCTGTTTCCATGAGTTTGCAGGTTTTCTGCTATTTGTGTTGTTGTTAAATTCCAATTTTATAGCATGGTGGTCCGATAAGATGCCGGGGACAATTCCTATTCTCTTGTATCTGTTGAGGTTTGTTATGTCACCTAGTATGTGGTCGATTTTAGAGAAGGTTCCATGTAGAGCAGAGAAGAAGGTATATTCTTTTGTCTTTGGATGAAATGTTCTATAGCTGTCTGTTAACCCCTGTTGAGACATAACTTCTGTTAAATCTTTTGTTTCTTCGTTGAGTTTCTGAATTGTGGTCCTGTCTAGTGTTGAGAGTGGTTTATTGAAGTCTCCCACTATAAGTGTGTGAGGTTTTATATGAGCTTTGAGTTTTAGTAGTGTTTCTTTTACAAATATGGGTGCCTTTGTATTAGGAGCATAGATGTTCAGAACTGAGACTTTGTGTTGATGGATTTCTCCTGAGATGAATATGAAATGAACATCTTCATCTCTTTTGACTAATTTTGGTTTGAAGTTTAACTTGTTGGATATTAGAATAGCTATGCCTGCTTGCATCTTATTTCCATTTGATTGGAAAATCTTTTCCCAACCCTTTACCCTGAGGTAATGTCTATCTTTGAAGCTTAGATATGTTTCTTGTATGCAGCAGAAGGATGGATTCTGTCTTCGTATCCATTCTGTTAGCCTGTGTCTTTTTATAGGTGAGTTAAGACCATTAATATTGAGGGTGAGTAAGGACCATTGATTGTTGATGCTTGTTTGATTTAGGTTTGTTGTTGGCAGTGGTATTGTGAATATATTTGTTCTGCTTCACCCTTGGTTTCTGGTGTAGTTGGATTATCTGTTGCCTACATTTTTGTGGGCGTTGTTACCTTCCTTGTTTTGGAGTTTTCCTTCCAATACTTTCTGTAGGGCTGGATTTGTAGATACATATTGGGAAAATCTGGTTTTGTCATTAAATATTGTGTTCTCTCCATCTATATTGATTGAGAGTTTTGCTGGATATAGTAGCCTAGGCTGGCATCCGTGTTCTCTTAATACTATTAGAACATCTATCCAGGACCTTCTGGCCTTGAGGGTTTCCATGGAGAAGTAGGTGTAATTTTGATAGGTCTGCCTTTGTATGTTACCTGCCCTTTTTCCTTCGCTGCTCTTAATATTCTTTCTTTATTCTGTATGCTAGGTGTTTTGATTATTATATGTCGAGGGGTCTTTTTTCTTTGGTCCAGCCTATTTGGGGTTCGGTATGCTTCTTGTACTTTCATGGGCATGTCCTTCTTCAGATTTGGGAAGTTTTCCTCGATGATTTTGTTGACTATGTTTTCGGCACCTTTGAGCTGGGCTTCCTCACCTTCGTCTATGCCTATTATTCTTAGGTTTGGCCTTTTCATGGTGTCCTACATTTCCTGGATGTTTTGTGTTAAGGATTTGTTGGATTTATGATTTTCTTTAGTCGATGAATCTATTTCTTCTAGTTTATCTTCTGCGCCTGAGATTCTCTCTTCTATCTCTTGAATTCTATTGGTTATGCTTGTGTCCGTAGTTGCCGATTTTTTGCCCAGCTTTTCAATTTCCAGCATTCCTTCCATGTGTGTTGCCTTTATTTTCTCAATTTCAGTTTTCAAGTCTTGAACCGTTTCCTTCACCTGGTTAATTGTTTTTTCTTGGCTCTCTGTACTTTCCTTAAGGAATTTGTTCATTTCTTCCACTTTTTCGTTTGTTTTTTCCTCCATTTCATTAAGGGATTTTCTCACATCTTCTTTGACAGCCTCTTTCATTTTTATGATGGTAATTTTTAAGTCAAACCCTTCTGCTTCCTCTGCTTTGTTGTTGTGTTCCATTCTAGTCGGTGTAGATTCCCTAGATTCTGGTGGTGTCATGTTTGTCTTTCTGTTGTTAGTTGTTCTCTTGTATTGCCTTCTTCCCGTAGCTTCTTCCAGTAGGTGTTGGTGGTGCATCCCCCTCTCCCTATAGTACTTCCCCGATGGGTTTATATGGGTCTGAGATTTAATATCTGTAGCTCTGTGTGGTCCAAGCTCTCTAGGAGGTTTCTCCACAGACAGAGATCCAGGGATGGGGTCAAGGGTGAGGATCCAGAAGATGTAAGCAGGTACTCACAGTTGTCCTCTGGCCAATAGCTCTGGCCAATAGCTGGTGGAAGAGGGCAGGGGCTGAGCTGGAACTTTGAGAAGGTTTTGCAGGATAGTGGGATCTCAGTGGAAACTGGTGCTCTCCAGCTGAGACCTGGTTCTTTGGGAAAGGCCTGGATTTGGGGGTCAAGGATCTTGCCTGCAAGAACTCTGAGTGGGCCTGCAGAGATAGGTGGATCACTGGGAGGGGGCCTGGGACTCCAGCAGAGGACTGGAGGCGGGGTCAGAGACCAAGCCAGTGGTGAGTGGTCCCGCGAGGATAGTTAGGTCTCCTTTGTTCAGAGTTGCTCCTAGAAGTCTCCGCTGTAGGGTGGACTGTTGTCTCCACCCTCTGTCCCAGTGCTCAACCAGAGCAGCAGGACCTTGGGTGGGGTAGGGCACAGGTTGGGGGGGGTAGGCTGGCAGTGGGGATGTGTGGGGGTGTATCAGAGCTCCAAGGGTGCTCTCGATGGGGACCTGAGACAGGAGCAGCAGGATCAGGGGCCAACCCAGGGAGTTCTGGCGGGGCAGGGGGGAAAAGAGGTTGTAGGGGACAGGCAGCCCCGATTGGGCCCAGACTCACCTCTGGCCAATAGCTGGCGGAAGAGGACGAGGGCTGAGCTGGAACTTGAGAAGGCTTTGCAGGAAAAGTGGGATCTCACTGGAAACTGGCGCTCTCCAGCTGAGACCTTGTTCTTTGGGAGAGGCCAGGATTTTGGGGTCAAGGATCTTGCCTGCAGGAACTCCGAGTGGACCCGCAGAGATAGGTGGATCTCTCCATAAATGTCATTTTTGAACATTTATTTATTAATTATGCATACAGTGTTCTGCCTTCATGTGTCTGCAGGCGAGAAGAAGTAGTCAGATCTCATTACTGATATTTGTGACCCACAATGTACTTGCTGTTAATTGAACTCAGGACTTCTATAAGATCAGCCAGTATTCTCAACCAATGAGCAATCTCTCTAGCCCAAGAAATATACATCTTAAAATACATAAAATTAATTTATGATATAAAAATTTATAGCTTAACTTTTATTCAATTTCTGATAAGGTAGTCTAGCAGGGACGCCCAGCTGTTTAGTCACAAACTCAATGTTTTATGATTTATGTTTGGTGTCATCGAAGTGTAAATATGAAGGATATTTCATCAGGCCTAATGCACCACTGACCAATCTATACATGGATCTCTCTTGACAGAAGAAAAATGTACAAGTTTGTAACCCAAATCTGTAGTTTTTGCTAGGACTCAAAGGCATAAGTATATTCCTGCTGTTTTACAGATACCCAATATCTACTTTTTCTACAATATAGATTTCAGTACAGAGAAGTGATGATAATATATCTCAAACTTATGTTCCAAATTTAACCATGTCTCAGTAGATTTGTGCTTCTGGCAGATGAGTATCAGTTACTGAATACATTCTGCTCCTAAATACTGCTCTAGAGTTACTGTGAACCAGCACAGCCAATGTGAATCTTCAACAGGATCTATAACCTAATTCTTCTGATAAATGTGTAATTTGCTGAAGACCCCTCCTTTTTCTACTTTTTTTTATTGGTTTTATATACCATTTTAGCCATCTCATGTGCAAGAAAACACTGCAAAGGTAAGTAGGAAATAGTACAGGAAAAGAATACATTTCACCATTTCCCTGGTTGAGATGCTATATCAAAAGTAAACAAAATTAAACTCCTAAACATAGGAGGCAATGTGAGTAACCTGTACACCAAAAAACATCAGAAGTCATTTACCTATTGGAGGCCCAAAAATTGGGCCTCTAATGTTTGTTGCAAAGAGGTAATGTGATGGAAAAATTAATAACTAAAAGTTATAAAATTAGTGCTTATTGCAAGAAGGAAAAAATAATGAGAACAAGAATTTCTGCCAATAGATAAATCCCTGACTACAGAGTACAGAATCCACATCCTGTTTTCAGGAGAAGAAGTAAAAACAAAGAAAAAAACCCAACCTTTCAGGTGTGCTTATCAATCTTGCCTAAACAAATGATTGATAATATTAACTTAGTTCCATGATGACCTTGTAAATAAATTTGTACTCTATGAACTGCCTGTATCTTGGAAACCTTGTGAACTGAGATTAGTGGTCTCTAGTTTCCCTTTCTGTTTACCCTGTTATAAACCCCTCACAATTTTAAGCCACTACCTTACTTTTCTGACACAGTGAGGTCCCAGCTGGTTTGATTTTTACCAGTAAAAACCATTTGCTTTTGTAGCCAGGAGTCACTTCCTTGGAAGTTGAGGAAACCAGTAGGCATAATAGTAACAAGCTGCTCAAGGAGGCTTTATAGGCTATAGAACTCCAGGTGACAGCTATTTGAAAATCAAAACACTGTTGTGCCAGCAACATGCCTGTACTACTTCCTACTTACTTTTGCAGAGTTTTCTTAGCTGCAAGTAGGCTAAAATGCTAGACAATACCAACAAAAGGAAGTGGGATCCAGGAAATGGACCATTTATCAGAGGCATCAGTTTGTAGACACTGTTGAAGATTCACTTTGACTGGGCTGGTTCACAGTAAGGAGGGAGAGCACTATAGAGGAGCAGGCTGTAGTCAGCAATTGATACTCATCTGCCAGAAGCACAAATCGTCTGAGACATGTTTAAACTGGGAACAAAGGTTAAAATGTATATACTTAATTGGAACTCTTTGTTCCTTACCTTTGGTGATCAAGAAAGATAGCAAGACCAGGGAGAAAATTCCATCCTCAGGATAGCTGTATTAATCTGCAGTCCTTTTGACCTGTAAGAATTGGATAAAAGCTTTATGACATTTGACCCTCTGAAGCCTATATGAACTGTGTTATATAAAAGGACATAAAAGTTTTAGATGTATTATCATCACCAATCTGTGCTGAAATCCAAATTGTACAAAAAGTAGGTTTTGGGTATCTATAAAACAGCAGGAATGTACTTATGCCTTTGAGTCCTAGCAAAATTTACAGATTTGGGGTAGAAGGTTTTTCTTCTATCAAGAGCGATCCATGTATAGATTGGTCAGTGGTGCCTTAGGCCTAATGAAACATCCTTCATATTTACACTTTGATGACACCCAATATAAATCATAAAAAGTTGAGATTGTGACTAAACATCTGGGAGTCCCTGCTCTATTAGCTTATCAGAACTTGATTAAAAGTTAAGCTCTGAATTTTTATATTGTAAATTAATTTTTTATATCTTTAAGAAGTATATGTCTTGGGCTAGAGAGATGTGGCAGAGGTTAAGATTACTGGCTGCTCTTCTAGAAGTCCTGAGTTCAATCCTCAGCAACTACATTATGGCTCACAAACATTTATAATGTGATGTGGTATCCTCTTTGGGTGTGCAGACATGTATGCAGGCAGAACACTGTATGCATAATTAATAAATCAATGTTCAAAAAAGACTTATATATCTTTATATTTTTAAATTCTTATTTAGGAGCCATATCAAGTCTGCCTTTATTGCCAAGCTTACAAAGTTTTGTTAGCCAAGCCAACAATAGATTTAGAGATCTGAGAAGGATAAACTATATGTTACTTTTGAATCTATTAAAAAAATCACAGGGACCATTCCTTATATTCTTAGCCATATCCAATTTTCTATGCCATTGAGGGTAGAAATTTTTCACCAAGTACATAATGTGAGAGGTGTTTCCCCCCCTATGGAACCTGGAATTGGAAAAGTCTGAACTTATTTTGTCTAGGCAAAGATGCAGACAATTTTCCAGTACCCTGCAGCCTCTACATAGTCCGAGCTGGGTCCTATCATGCTGCAGGCATTGTGTTTCAGCATATTGCTCCCTGGTCAGTGTCATCACAATCCATGCTGCCCCACAATGTTCTTTAGAGACCTTTCTTTGGTCATTGTTAGGTTCTGTGATTCTTTGTCTGACATTATTACACTTTTTTAGTTAATATTTAAATGTCTTATTCTACAGATCTCTGTAGTGTTAGAAGTCTTTCTAGGTAGATCTTAATAGACAACTTGGTTTTCAGTTACTCGATTTAAGCTTAAACTTTTAGAATATGTATAGGAGACAGAGTGAGGTTTATACCTGTTATTAATCATTAATACTTAGTTTGATTCTAACCAAAAGTTAATCTATAAGGATGGCTGGTAACTTCTGTTTCTCAACATTTTATAATAGTTACCAGATTTTATAAAACTAGAACTATGCATTGTCAGTTTTAGTTTTAAAAATACTGATTTTAATTTGAAACTCCTTTTAGGAAAACATAAAACAGCTATGTGATTCAGTTTATCTAACTAACTTATGCTTACCAAATTTAGCAAAAACAAGGATGGATTGCCATCTGTATCATTAAAAAATGAGCTTCTCAACTTTTGGTTAGTATATACAGTGTACAGCTATGATCTTAAATTTTAGCCCTTTAATTTAAGTATAAAATTTAATAATGTAATAAAGCACAAATATAATGTAACCTTCTGAATTTAAACAAATAAAAAACTGTTTGATAAAACAATTAAACTTCCTGTACTGACTTCTTATAATATCAAATAATTTTAGCATCCTTTATGTCTTTAAACCCATTGTCACCTTGGTGCCTGTTAAGTTTATGTTAATTTCCAGTGTTAATAATTGTAACTTTTTAACTGGTTTCAATTTTTTACAGCTTTCGACATAAAACAGAATTAATGTCATCTACATTAAAAGGACATCTGATTTTCTGATAATCTGAATTTAATGACCAGTGCTCAGAGGTAAATTTTGAGCTTGGGGCTGTTATCATTAGACAGCAGAAATGTTTAAACCATATTTTTGTTTTAGCTCTATTCTTGCAACAAACCGGTTTCTAACAAGAAACACTGATAGAACTTTTTAGCAAGTACATATATTTTTCTAGAGAGAAATAAACAGAACTTTTAAACCATTAACTTGGTATGGTCAAAAATTTTAACTCATATTACTAATCTTAAATTTATATTTGTAGATATGAGAGCCCACAGCAAACAGTTTACATCTTTCTCGACATTTGACGACTTTTCTTTGAACCTCCATAACTTTTTACAATACCTTTATTCTCTCTCGATTTTCTCAGACATCCCTAGAATAGAAATATCTCTCCTTTTCTCTTTTTCTTTTTTCTTATCAGTGACTCTTACCCAGATATGCATGCCTGAAGTGAAATCTTATTTATTTATTTTCCTTCTTCCAATAAGCCCTAATTTTATAACTATTAGGTATTAATTTTTCCATCACATTGCCTCTTTCACACAAACCTTAGATGCCCAATTTTTGGGCCTCCAATAGGTAAAAGACTTCTGGAACAGGTTAGTCACATTGCCCCCTATGTATAGGACTTTACTTTGGTTTACTTTTGATATAGCATCTCAACCAGGGATAAGGTGAAATGTATTCTTTCCTGTACTACTTCCTGCTTACCTTTGCAGTGTTTTCTTGGGCGTGAAATGGCTAAAATGCTATATAAAACCAAAAAAAAAAAAAAAAAAAAAAAAAAAAAAAGGAGAAAAAGGAGGGTGGATTCAGCAAATTAGCAAATTGCACATTTATCAGAGGCATTAGTATGTAGACCCTGTTGAAGATTCACATTGGCTGTACTGGTTCACAGTAAGCCCAGAGCAGTATTTAGGAGCAGAATGTAGTCAGTAACTGATGGTCATCTGCCAGAAGCACAAATCTGCTGAGACATGGTTAAATTGGGAACATAAATTTGAGATATATTATCATCACCACTCTGTACTGAAATCCATATTGTAGAAAAAGTTGATATTGGGTATCTGTAAAACAGCAGGAATGTACTTATGCCTTTGAGTCCTAGCAAAAACTACAGATTTGGGTTACAAACTTGTACATTTTTCTTCTGTCAAGAGAGATCCATGTATAGATTGGTCAGTGGTGCCTTAGGCCTGATGAAATATCCTTCATATTTACACTTCAATGACACCCAACATAAATCATAAAACATTGAGTTTGTGACTAAACAGCTGGGAGTCCCTGCTAGATTAGCTTATCAGAACTTGATTAAAAGTTAAGCTCTGAATTTTGAAATCCTAAATAAATTTTATATATTTTAAGACGTATATATCTTGGGCTAGAGAGATGGTTCATTGGTTAAGAGTACTGGCTGCTCTTCTAGAAGTCCTGAGTTCAATCCCCAGCAACTACATTGTGGCTCACAAACATCAGTAACGAGATCTGACTACCTCTTCTCACCTGCAGACATATGAAGGCAGAACACTGTGTGCATAATTAATAAATAAATGTTCAAAAATGACTTTTATGATTTTAGATCCTTATTTAGGAGCCATATTAATGCTGCCTAATACTGCCAAGCTGACAAAGTTATGGTTAGCCCAGCCATCAAAACTATCAGATGTGAGAAGGATATAGTTAATTAACTGTTCAATCTACTAAAAAAAAACTGACAGGGACCATTCCTTATATTCCTAGCCATAACCAATTGTGTATGGGATTGAGGGAGGACTTCTTCACCAAATGCATAATATGAGAGGCTTTTTGTTTGTTTGCCTTTTCTCTGTGGAAGAGAGACATGGAAATGACTGACCTACTTTTGTTTAGGCAAAGGTGGTGCAAATAATTTTTTAGCATCTACAAAGACTAAGCTGGGTCCTGCCTGGCAGTAGACATTGTATTTGACCATCTTGCTCCCTGGTCAGTGTCATAACAATCCATGCTGCCTCATAATATTCTTTAGAGGCCTAGGGTCATTGTTAGGATCTGTGATTCTTTGTCTGATATTATTACAGCTGTTTAGTTAACATTTAAATGCCTTATTCTATACAGATCTCTATAGTATTAGAAGCCTTTCTATGTGTATCTGAACAGACAATTTGTTTCAGGTACTTTTTTTTAACCTTAATCATTTAGAACATGTACAGGCAACAGAGTGAGGTTTATTCCTGTTATTATTCATTAACATTTAGTTTGATTATAATCAAAAGTTAATTTATAAGAATGGCTAGTAACTTGTGTTTCTTAACATTTTATAATAGATTAAACAGCTTTTAAAAAACTAGAACTTTGTATTGTCAGGTTTAGCTTTAAAAATACTGATTTTAATTTGGAACTCCTTTTAGGGAAACATGAAACATCTATGTGACTCAATTTATTTAAATATTTTACGCTTACCAAATTTAGCAAAAAACAAGGATGCATTGCCTTCTGTATCATAAAAAATGAGCATCTCAACTTTTGGTTAGTATATAGAGCTTACAGCTGTGATCTTATATTTTAGCCCTTTGATATAAGCACAAACATTAACAATATCTTAATAGCACAAATATCCTGTAACCTTATAAATTTAAACATTTAAATATGTTTTCATAAAATTACACATCTGATAATGTCTTTTTATGATATCAAAAATAAATTGCCCTTTATGTCTTCAAACACATTATGACCTGGGTGACTGTTAAATTTATGTTAATTTCTAGTGTGACTAACTGTAACCTTTTAATTAGTTTCAATTTTTAACACTGTTAGCCAAAAAACAGTATTAATATCATCTACATTAAAAGGACATCTGATTTTCTCATCATCTTAATCAGATGACCAGAGCTCAGAGATGAATTTTGACCTGAGGGCTGTTAGCATTAGACCCCAAAAACATTTAAACCATTTTTGTGTTCGCTTTATTCTTGTAATAAAACTTAGGTTTATAACAGGAATCACAAATAGAACTTTTTTTTCAGTCCTTTAACATTTAGTAATATTTAAAGAAAATATTCTTTTATCTATCCTATCTTTATGAGTCTAAAGTCCTATATGTAACTTTAATTCTAACTAAGGAAAACTATAACCTTAAATATCAGTCTTCAAGTCCATCAAAGAACATAGAAGGATAATATATAAACTCTAGAATTGAAAGAGACAACTCACCGGGTCAATTTCAACATTCTTCTGTGATGTTCCATCTCCAGTCTATAGATCATAGTGTGTCTGGCAGACTTCTCAGCAAAGCAAAACATTTAAAAATGTCCCACCTGTGTTGGCAGTTTGTCAGTCACTTTTCTCCACATCCTGCAGAATGTGTAGCAGACTCTTTCATGAAGGAACTCTGTAGCAATGTCCATCTTGTATCAGAGTCACTTTCCTGTGGGTCCTGCATGTCCAGTTCATAAAGCATAAAGTCAAACAGTACAGACAAGAACAGTATTTTGCCCAAATGGCTGGTCTTGCTGTATTAGAGGCAAACTCTAGAACTTTTTAACAAGTACATATAGTTTTCTTTAGAGAAATAAAAGGAATGTTTAAACAATTAACCTGGTATGGTCAAAATTTTTAACACATATTACTAATCTTAATTTTATATTTGTAGATATCAGAGCACACAACAGTTTACATCTTCCTATGAACTTTCTACTACTTTTCTTTGAACCTCTATATCTTTTTACATTATCTTTAGTGTCTTTCTCTGATTTTCTCAAACATCGTTATCATAGACAATACTCTCCTTTTCTATTTTCCTTTTTTTCCTCTTATCAGTGACTCTTACTCAGAGGTGTGTGGCTGAAGTGAATATCGTATTTATTTATTTAAATCCTGAGTGTACCTTCTCAGTGTGGTGCCTTCCCCTGAATTTCTCTGCACCCTCTGCACTCTTAACTCTTGGTTCCTGTTTCTGCTCATGTGTGTACACCAGCTCTCCTTTATTGATGTTTAATAATCATCAGGAGAAACAAATAGGCTGAATAAATGTTTATTCTGGAGAAATATCGTACAACATAGAAAGAAGAATATGAGCAGGTTCGTTCCTGCTCCTAAGGATACCTCCAGATGTACTCCTGTCCCCATGCTGCAAGCAATAGAGCTCTCTGAGCCCCTTCCTCAGACTTAGTTCCCCCAGGTAATCTCCTGTTCTGTCTCCACAACAATGTGCATGTGAACAAAGTGAATACCTCACTACAGTTCCCCTTTTAGTCTAAGAAAAGATTTAGGCTTGATACAAAAACTATATACAAAACAGTGAATAACAATTGTGCTCTAATAACTGACTGAGAACTGGGAAGCCAGCATAGGACTGACTCAGGACCACCTGAATATGGGTCTCTGCCAGATGGACTGAGCAGTCTAAGGGACCTCTGTAACAAGTATGGGTTTTCCGCCTGCCGCTGCCCGGTCTTGTCCTGCTGCCATGCCAGCCCCAAATGATACACAGAGGCTCTGTATTTGGTACAATACTGTTGGCCCGGTTACTTGTTCCTTATCAGCTAGCTCTGCCTTTAATTATTAACCCATTTCTGCTGATCTATGTATTTCTCTTACCGGGGAGCCGGCGGCATACTGCTTTCTCCAGACTCTCCATCTTGACTCCTCCTTCCTACTTCCTATTTCCTCCTTGTCTCCTAGTCCCTCCTATCTTCCTTTCCTATTGGCCAACAGTGCTTTATTATTAACCAGTATGAGAAACATATACAGAATGACATCTCCCATCATCTCCTCTTTTCTGGCTAAATAAAATTAGGGTTTTAACCTTAACATAGCAAAATATATCACATAACAGTTATCAAATAAGAATCACAGTTAACAATATTTAGCCCATTAACATTTAGCAAGATTTAAGAAAATATTCCATCTTCTATTTTGTCTTTGTGTGTCTAAAGTCTATACCATAACTATCTGTCTTCAACTCCTTCAAAGACCACAGAAGGATACTATATAAACTCTACAAATGACAGAGACATCTTGCCTTTGTCAGTCACCTGAAGTTCTTCTGTAATCTTCCATCTTCAGCCCATAGGCCATAGTGTGTCTGGCAAACTCTCCAGCAAAGCAGGAAGCTTTAAACTGTCTTCTTGGCAGTTTGTCAGTCACTTTTCTTTGTGTCCTGCAGACTGTCTGGCAGACTCTTCCATGAAGCAGAACTCTGTAGCAATGTCCATCTTGAATCAGCAATCACTTTTCTGTGGGTCCTGCATGTCCAGTTTATATAGCACAAAGTCAAACAGTCCAGACAAGAGCAGTATCTTGTCCAAATGGCTAGTCTTGCCATATTGAAAGTAAACTCCATAACGAGTTTCTTCAATGTCCATCTTCTTTTCTGGTGCAGGTGTTATTGCCAAGAGCAATTATGTCTCACTGTCACGAAAACCCTAAACCATTTTAAATGCCATATCCTGTAGGTCTTTGAAAGGTTTGAAGAATTCCTATCTATCTTAAATAAATCTCTGTGTACCTTGAAAACCCTAACTTACTTAACTCTAAGCTTTGACTATCATAGGTAATTATCTATAATCTGTACTACATTATACAATATGTTTCTGAATGAACTATATAAACACAATACCTAAACAAAAGGAGAAATATACACATCACAAAATTGACCTTAAATTCTATCAATAAATGAAAATCCATTCCAAAACAAGCTATGCATATCTATACCATAATTCCCTTTTTACCTTTAAAAATAATTGGCTGTGATCACTACCCATTTATAACCAAGTCCATTTAAATGAAACCAAACATTTATAAACAATATTTGGGAATTTGGGCCCCACATCATCGTTTCCACTTGACTCAACCTGATGCATCGGAACTACAAATATCACCCTAAAACCGGTTTGAGACTGTTTTGCTCGAGACAACTCATGACTAGCTAGCTGTAATGGTGCACCTTTTTATTACACCCTGGCCAGAGTTTCAAATAGAACTACAGTCAAGAATTTTCTGCCACACAGTGACTAACTACATATGTCACAGCCAGTTCTGTTGAGAAATTTGGTTGCTAAAAGTTTTCTTCCTACAGGATCCATTGGAGCAATCATCGTCCCATATCAGCAGGAAGTAATCTTAATATGACTATGCCCCCTTTCCCTACCTTTGGAATTTTGGGATAATAGTCATCGTCTTTGGGTTGGTTTTAGTTATTTGGGATTGGGTGATGCTTATACTCGGGCTTATCTTTTAGACAGGAATAGGGAATGGTTGGTAAAGGTATGGTTTAGATGGGATATAGGTAGATTAGCCTATTTTCTAGTGAATTTGAGTAAGAATGAGATACTATTTTACAGCTTACACTGGTGTGAATTCTTATGTGGTAAGCCATGTAAAATTAAGTTTATTTTTTGTTATATTGTGTTAAATATTTCCACTTACAATGTTTTATGCACATTATTTTTTACCATATGCTATGTATGTATACTTTTCTTGTGTTCAAGACATTTTGTATATTGATACAATTTGGGATATTTATCTTGCTGCCCTTTATAGTTCTACCTCTTGTCTTGACACTTATACTCTACCTCTATTTTAGGGATTTACATGTAGGTATATGTAAATAGTTATATTGTTTAAGTATTTGTTCCTGCTTTACTCAGGAATGTTTTAATCAGTCTTTTTAGCTAAGTTCCCGAGTATTACAGATTATCTTCACTCACATTTCCTGTACCTATGAGATTAGTCAGATATAGATGCTTAATCTTCAATCACTTCATAGACATGCAGAACATGGCATTTAAATGTATTAATATTAGTACTCCATTGACATGAGACACTGTTGCTCCTGCACTTTCCCGAAAGTATGTTGGACACTGTTGTTGCTCCTGCTGGAGTTCAATCTCGCCTCAGCTAATGACCTGTTGGGCATAGAATTGCCCCCACCTTGACCACTGATTTGGACATGCAGTCCTATGTGCTTGCAGGAGACAAATATAGAAGTCTGCTTGGCCTTGCCAAGTCAGGGTAAAACAGCCATTCTATTTCCCTGCTGTTGTTGTGGTCTGTCAAGTTCTCTTGGCCTTAGCCAAATCTGGGTGTACCAACATCGCTGTGAGACCTAGGGTGACTGTTCAGGTGGCTTGCTGTTTCTGTCCTTGCTGCACCTTTTGGAAGTTGTCCATCCGCATTTCATGTCTACTCTAGTATGGTTAATTTCCTTCTCAGGTCTTGATGAGGTTGAAGATTAAACTATCACAACTATTATTCTCTCTTCCTAGTTAGATATATTAGGTACTAGACTTACGTTTTCCAGCTTAGGACAACTCTATTGTAAACTCCATTATGCCCTCACCCTAGGACTAGATATGTAGGTCATTTTGTTCTCGATTTTCCTTTTCTTGGAGCATACTTGTTATTCACTGTTTTGTATATAGTTTTGTATTAAGCTTAAATCTTTTCTTTAGACTAAAAGGGGAATTGTAGTGAGATAGTTCTTCTGTAGCACTGACCACGCCCATTGGGGGGTGGAGCTTGGCGGAAGTGACCTGTGGAAGGAGGTCAGAGGGGGCCAGGATGGCGCTCTCTTTCTGGCGTGACTCGGACAGGGAGAGGATCAGGTTGAATTTCCTGGTGTTCATCTGTCTAGGTTGTAAGTTATTTCTCCCTGAATAAACATCTATTCGGCCTGTTTGTTTATCCTGATCCTTATTTACCGTGATAGACCTCAGGCAGTGGAGCCAGGATATATCCCTGGTGCACAAATGGACCTTGCGAACACATCCCCCAGGGAGGGATAACTGCCTTCACCTAGATACAGGTGAGAAGCCCTAGTTCATATTTCAAATAACCTGTCAGATCCACATGACCCAAACTGGATGCCATTGCTCTACATATGGAATTGGGGTGTGGGGGATAGGAGGGGAGGGTGGTTAGGGTGAATGTGAGAGGGCAGAGGGGGTAAAAGGGAGGGAGGGAGGAATGGAGGGAGAGAGGGAAGAAAAGGGAACTGAGATCAACATGTAAAATAATAAATTAAATAAAAAGAAATTGTGCTCTATCAAAAGGAAAATTGAGAATATACAATCTTAAGACCTAACTATCTAGTCCTAGGGTGAAGTCAAAACAGTGTTTACAATAGAGTTGTCCTAAGCTGGAAAGAATAAGTCTAGAACCTGTTATATCTAACTAGGAAGAGAGAATTATAGTTGTAATAATTTAATCTTCAACCTCATCAAAGACCTGAAAAGGAAAATAACAATACTAGGGGAGGCAGGAAGTATGGATGGGCAACTTTCAAATGGTGCAGCAAGGACAGAAACAACATGCTACCTGGACAGTCACCAAAGGTCTCACAGCAAGGTTGGTACAGCCAGATTTGGCTAAGGCCTACAGTACTTGACAGACCACAACAAAGGCAGGGAGGTAAAATGGCTGTCTTACCCTGATTTGTCAGGGCTCAGCAGTCTTCTAAGGCCTGAAATCTATTCAGCACTTTGTCTTTGAGTGTATGATAATGAATCACATAACTTTCTAGAGACTTCATTGAATCAGTAAGTCCCTTGCTTTCTCCAACTACTAAAGAGTCCATATTTTTAATATTCTCATTCTTAGATAAAATCTGAATGAAATGTAAACTGCCTTCCAGACACAAAGTTCTATATGGTAGCTTTCAATTAATCCTAAGACATGGAACAGATTCTGCTACTCTTTGCATCTGATGTTCCAGGTTTTAACTTTATTAGCAGCTCTGTTCAACCAGGAATCAGCTGTTCCTGTCAGCATGTTAATGCATTGCATTGTTTCTGTTTTGATTTTTGAAGCATTAGACATAAAAAAAATTCTGGTTTCTAGTTGGTCATTTTTATGTTCCATGTTTTGTGTTCTACCTGTCAGCTCTCTATTTACATGTCTAATATTCTGAATCTTTTTCTCTAAGTACTGTATGTTTGTCTTCTAATTTTAAGCTCTCCATTTTCATTTTCAAAATTCTAAACAATTGTTTCCAAACATTGTATGTTTTCTATTGTTTTTCATCCTTCTATTGCCATTTTCAATAGACTGAACTGTTTTTCTAAGCATTCTATGCTTTGCCTTCTAATATTGTCATTTTCAATATTCTAAACCTTTTTTTAACAGTCTAGGTTTTCATTCTAATTGTCAGCTCTCCATTGTCATTTTCAATATTCTGCATTTGGTTTTTTAGCTCTCTATTGTTATTTTCCATATTTTGAACCCCTGTTACTAAGTCTCTGTTGGTTTTTTAAATTTTTCTTATTGTTTGCTTTAAGCTCAAACCATTTAGAATATCTTAATGTTGATACCCATTGCTATTACAAAAAAATGTATTTATTTGTTAAGGCATTATTTTTCTTATGTTAAAATTCATTCTATATTTGAAGTAAAAGAATTTCTAAAGTCTTGCATCATAAGATTATCCACCCTATGTATGGAACAATTGGTCTCATATTATATCATCTTAAATGGCGAAGAATGTTGCAATTACCTTAGGTATAATTCTGCTGTCCTCGAACTTTGATGGTTTTAGTTGTTGATCTCAATTTGTGGTGGTAGTGCCTGGCGGTGTCCCACGAAATTGCATCCAGCAGCAGACAATCCTTCTGATCATTCTCCCTGTGGAATAGCTCTTAACAAACTAAGGCAAGCAAAATTTTGTTAAACTCATGAGTGAAAGGAGCTTTGTGCAAATTTCTAGGACCCCCAGGGCTAACAGGTGTTGCCACTTACTGGCGCCTTTGGGCCACAGAAAACAAACCAGCTGGGCAGGCACCATGTGCACCACAGCTGCAAATGCAAAGTGGGGAATAGGCAAAAGATGAGAAGCAGTGTTAGCTTTCTCAGTGCCACAGTGGATGTAAAGTTGTAGGGCAGAGGCAAATGTCCCACAAGGTGTGGTATATCCACCTGGTTAGGCAAGGAACCCTGCTCATTCAGGGATGGTGTGGGAAGCAAGCAGTGTCTGCCGACTTGGTGAAAACCATGTCCGGTAAAAATCCAGATTCTGCTTCTGACACCAGATATTGATGTTCGATAAGGATCAGGGAGAAAAAAATAGGCTGAATAGAAGTTTATTCAGGGAGAAATAACTTACATTATAGAAAGACGAACACCAGCAGGTTCCTGGTCCCAGGAAGCTGTTCCTGTGCTGCAGGAAAGAGAGCTCTCCCAGTATCCTCCTCAAAATTCGTTCCCCCGGTCATATCAGGCCCTGTCTCCACCCCCCCCAATGGGCGTGGTCCATGCCACAGGCAGGGCCAAGGTGCTTATCTCACTACAGATAATGAATGCTCCATTTAATTCATTTCAGAATTTAGTTAACCAATGGTCGGTCAATGGCAGAGGTGTTCTATGAATATATATAAAGAGCAAATAGGAATTATTTCACCTAATACTAAAGACACTCCATAACTGCACATATTATCTATGTTAAGTAAACCCATACTTGCATGTATTCCCTGCCTAAAAGGTGTCTATAAGCCTGTATGGGCCCAAATATATTGCTTTTAAATAGGAGATAAATAACCAAAAAGGACCAGACAACGTATGGTAGGAAAGATAATATCTTATGGACCACAGTTGTTATTTGAGCTCTCTGTACCCATAAAAAGTTGGAATGGGTTCCCGTATAGGATTTCAGATGGGACCGGCAGGCAGAATGTGTTCCAGAACTGTCAAAGCCACTCAGGGAAGCTTTATATGGAATTAGATGACGAGATCCGTCTTTAACTACTGGGTGGCACTGCACATGTTTAATATCACAAATAAGGAGGGTGCCAGTAATCAAAAATGAAATATATTAATAAAACAAAACATGTAATGAAGAATCAGATCCACCTTTATATGAGTCGCACCATCTGGTGGTCTACTGAATGTCTAAAGGGAATTGAAAGAGGAAGTTCTTCTTCTGTTGCTGCTTTCCCTAGCTATGGCTACCAAGTTTATTACTTTGCTAGCTTTAGAGCTTTCTTCTTTGGGCTTGGCAAATATAATGATGACCATCTGAGACATGCACCCTGGTGAACTAAACAACTGCTGTAGTCTCCAGGTGCCCATTGTTAAGCAGCCATTTTTGGACTACCTGGACCAAAGCCTATGAGACATTATAATAAATCCATGTATTACATAGATGGAGAAATTCATCCTTCCATCCCTGTCCATGCAGAGAACCTTGAATAATGCAGTTAGTTTTTGCTTTCTTTTGTTTTTAACCTGCTACTGAACATGTGTTGACTAACAATATTGCTCACAAATACAAACTTCCTAGTTTCATTCCTCTCCAACTATTTCTAGGAAGACTACTGTTTTCATTACTATGCATTTTCCAACCATTTTCTCTGAGTTTCAGGGATAAAACTCCTACATTCTTAGAGCCATCATCCAGCTTTCTAGGAGGAGAAAGAGCTACTATCGTGTTTGTCATCTGGAGCCCGCTTCTCTTTCCTGATTTTAAGTGACTGTGACAACCAGGTAAAGAGCAAGTTCAGTTCACCTAAACTCAATTTTAAGCTACATAACAATTATCTCTTTTTGTATCCCTGAATCTCTCTGTAGTAGTTTGGCTGCAAATCATGTCAAAGGAAAAACTCCTGATTAACAAAGTACCCCTAGGCCCATCCTCATGTCATAGAAGAGGTCATTCTCAAGCTGCTTAAGGGGAAATTACTGGAATGGTCTGCCAGATGGTCAAGTTTTCTTCTAGAGAAAATCATAGTTCATCCAGATTGGCAAGATGTACCCAGAGGAGAACTATTTGAAAAAGTAAACACTGTTGTGTTGAGGGATTGACAGAGCAAGCAAGACATCTGTTTAGGTCCTGACTCACAAAGAAGGAACATAGCTCTTTCTCAAACCTACTAATGAGCTTAGTAGAGCCAGTATCATCCTGAGCACCTAGACTTAGACACTCAGGTATTGAGAATGAAATAGATCCCTTCCTTTAACATAATGAACATGTTTGAAGAGAATGAAATTGTCTGAACCAGAGCCTTTGTGGTGAGGTTGCTTCATATCCTGTGAACACTACTATTCCCACCACATGGAGCTGGGGTTACTGGTCCCAAGTGTGCTGTGGGTTTAATCACTAAAGTTCCCCAATGCACTGTGTTCTCATCATGATGCAATGCTTGAGTAGTATTCTCATGAGCTGGTCTCATTGAAAGATAACTCCTACTGAATTCCTAAAATCTCCCATTTTTTTCCATCTCCCCCTGAAAGGAGAGAACAGTAAGCTATTCCTCATAAGAAGCGTACTTAGAATGAGACATAGGTTAAGCAAGACGTCCCTTTCACAGGTTTTATCTTTTCTTTGCTCTGCCTTTCCTCTTTTCCTCATGTTCTGGTCCTCCACTCCAAGCCCTGTCAGTGAAGTGTGAACCTGTGTTTCATGTTACTCATGTATTATTAAATAATTATAGTACTAATTTTTCTGTTGAAAATTTTAATTGCATTCCTGGCCTTACTTCCTTTTTCTTATTACTACTTAAATTCTTCAAAGTGTCAGTTGTAATCTGAACCTGGATGAACTTAAAAATGGCAGTAAATTTGTAATGCTAAAGTCTGTTTTAGGACCCAGGTTGTGGTGGTGCTTGCCTTTAAACCCAGTACTCAAGAGACACAGGCAGACAGATTTCTGTGAGATTCAGACCAGTGTCATAAACACAGGTAGTCTCACTACAACTAAGGCTTTTGCTCAGGGAAACCCTGTCTCAAAATCTCCCAACACATCAGTTTTAAGCTCTATCCCCTAAGCCCATTAGCTAGAAAAGAATGCATGCTATCATTACAGAGACATTCTTTACATATCTCTTAAGTCTATGGAGTTATTTCTCATTTGAAAGGTTAATATAGAACAGATGCTCTTCCAGTTTTTCAGAATTAGGTTTCTGAGACAGGCTCATTCTTTTTGACGTCCAGCATCTCTGTTTCAATCGTGTCTTCTTCCTGAATGCAAGACTGGACCAAGTGCTCAGGTAAGGAAGGATAGAGAGCTTGTTTCACAGGCCAGAGAAGAGCCTTTCCGTGTTACATGAAACATCAGTTTACACCTGGGGCTTGCCAGCCACTGGTGACTACACACGGATATGACCTCTGAATGATTGCTCTAGTAGTCTTTCTGCTATTCTTGCCACCATCACCGAGAAACGGTCTTTGAAACCTGACCTACAGAGGGGAGGGTGTTTTAAGTCACATGTTGCCCCATGTCAGCACTGTCCTCAGAACTGTGTGCACAGTTTACATCGCTCTCTGATTTTCCAAGGGACAGGGGCTCTCTGAGCACAGGTAGTGTCTAAGTCAATGGAAAATTACTGAGAGTGAAGTGATTACGGTGGGTCAAAGGGAAGACCTCTCAGTAGTACAGAGGCTGTGCTAGGAGGTGGGACTCATGAGGACCAATGTTAGCACACACAGAGAAGGCTCTGAGTTGCCACCAGGTCTTCTTTCTTGGCTTCCTGCTGGCCCCATTTGTCATCTGATGAGGCTTTGAGTTTGACAGCGCAGGGGAACCAGGGTTGGGGACCTAAGCAGTCACATGATTTTGCCTGTGCTATTACTTCTCCATCTGAGAGCATTCTGGAATTGACCTCCACCAAGATCTCAGAACGACATTAGGACACACTAACCACTGCTCACTTGAAGTTGGTGCCCTTTGTCTACTACTATTATACTTACTGAGATAATCTGCCTTGTCTTTCTGTAGGAACTTGGAGAGTCCCTTAGAGACCCTAGCAATCACTCGCTGCTCACTATCAGAATCAGACATGAGTTACCTGTCCCAGTGCCCAAGCGTCCATCGGCTCACACATCTGGACCTGAGTGGTGTCACCTTTTTAAATTTAAGTCATCCACTTCTGGGAAGACTGCTAGAGAGATAGACAGCTACCCTGCAGACATTAAAATTGAAGGGTTGTATGCTCATGGACTTCCAAATGGATGTCATCCTCCCTGCCCTGAGCCAGTGTTCCCAGCTGGTGGAGGTGAATTTGATGAAGAACTTCCTGTCTTTGACCAGCCTTAAGAAGCTGCTTCAGCACACTGCCCACCTGACACAGCTCACCTTGGAGATGTATCCTGCCCCTGGTGAAGTGTATGATGACTTTGGTGATGTCCTGCCAGACAGATTTGTCCAATGTTGTTCTGAGCTCTTGGACACTCTTAGAGCAATAAGACAGCCAAAGGAGGTCTACTTTGTGAGTAAGAAGTGTCTAGATTGCAGGCGATTCTGTGTCTATCACCAAGAGGCCTCCCTATGTTCATGTTGGGAATAAAGGATGAGAGATTACTGCTGGCCTGAGAAAGGAAATCAAGGACTCCAGTGACTCTTTAGAGAGACACAGAGCTTGTCTATTCAAGGTGATTTGGATATACTTGGAGACAATGTCATACCAAGGTATCAGAGGAGAGAGAGAGAGAGAAGCTTTGACATGGACAATCAGGGCCTGCTCATCTGCTCAGGGCCAACGGTGAAGACCCAACCTCAGATAGGAAAAGGGATTTGAGAACACTGTGTACTGACCCCACCACAGTCAGTGTGTGAGAGTTCAGATACACAGGGGAAGGGATAAAGACAGAGCATAGTACAAAGAGCACCATGGACTGGATGAAATGTGTTCCATGTCTCTGCCTCCACCTTTTCTTTTCCTGACTTACATAAAGATTTGTAATATGTGCACATATATTTCCTTTTGGATGAGTAACATTGACTGTAGAATGAACTGTTGTTGAGAGCACGGTCCTCTCCCTTTTCAACTGAGATCTGTCTTTCTGTGTTTATGAGAGGCATTTAAGCTGGATATTACTTGCCTCGCCCACCATCCTTAACGTTACAGTTTCCAATAAGCTCAATAAAAAATGCTTTTGCATGAGAGAGTGTGTTGCACACTTTTAATTTACTAAGGTTTTCCCTTGACAATCCCAGACTTGTGCACTGCGCTCACTGTGTTTGCATACTCTTGTGTCTCTTTGTCTCTACACCTTCTGCGTCTTAGAACTTTCAGGCAGATGCTAACCTAACATGCCACACTCTTGGGATTTTTATACCTCAGCTTCATGTAATCTCATCATAAAGTCCGAGATAAACTCTTGGAATGATGGATGACTCAGAGAATGAGGGTGCTTCATAACTTCTCTGGGGACCAGTGTTTGATCTTAGCGGGCAGAAACACGTGGACCTCTTTCCGGATATCTGACATTCATTTCTGGTTTCTGGAAGCGCTTGCTGTTACCTCCATATACTTACACACATACCACACACATGCCCTTCAAAAGACATTTTCTTAAAGATAAGTAAAGTTAAAGTATGGAAAAACACAAATGAATTTATAGTATTAAAGAGGAATCCAGTCTAGAGGTGGATATCCCCACAGGGTTTAACCCATCAAAGTATGAAAAAGATAATAGCAAGTAGACTGATGACGCCCATGTGGGAATCTCCATAGATTCCCACATAGACAGTTGCGGTAAACGGTCCCTATGTGTTTCTGCAGCCTGGCCTTGTCCTCCCTGCCTGCATCTTGATTCGAGTCGGCTCAGTGTTTAGTTGTGGGTGTTTGCTTATGCTTCCATCAGGTACTAGATGAGGGCTCCATGGTGTTTGATAAATTAGTTGTTGATCTCATTATCAGGGAAGGGCATTTATGGTAGCCTTTGCTACAAATTTTTAACTGGGGTCATTCTCGTAGGTATTTGGACATTTCTTTAGGTTCAGTTTTCTCTTCAATCCTATAATGGCTCCCCTTTTTATGGTCTCTCTCTTTCTCTTTCTCTCTCTTTTCTCTCTTCTATTCCTCTGTTGGCTCAGTCTTCCTAATCCCACGTGGTTTCCCCTCCTCCCCTTCTATTTCTCCTAGTCCCCACCACACTAACGGCTCCCCAATCCCCTTGTGCTCTGGAGAATTTTTTGTTTCCACCTTCATTGAGGGACCTTATATGAATATCTTAGATCTTCCTTGTCTATCAGTTTCTCCGGTGTTGTCAATTATATGCTGGTGATCCTTTGCTCTATGTCTAAAATACATATGTGAGCAAGTACATAGCATGTCCTTCTTTTTGTGATTGTGTTACTTCATTCAGGATGGTTTCTTCAAGTTCCATCCTCTTGCCTGAGAATTTCAAGATTCCATTGTTTTTTTCTTTCCCCCCACAGAGTAGTATTCCATTGTGTAGAAGTGCCATCATATCTTCTTTATCCATTCTTCAGTTGAGGGGCATCTAGGTTGCATCCACGTTCTTGCTGTTACAAATAATGCACCACGAACACAGTTGAGCCCATGTCTTTGTTGCATGGATGTGCATCCTTTGGGTATATGACTAAGAGAGGGATCAGCGGGTCCTGTGGTAGACTGATTCCTAATTTCCCGAGGAACCGCCACACTGACCTCCAAATTGGCTGTGTAAGTTTGCACTCTCAGCAGCAGAGAAGGAGTGTTCTCCTTTCTCCACATCCTCTCCTGCATAAGACGTCATTGGTGTTCCGAATTTTAGCCATTCTGGCAGGAATAAGACGGTATCTCAAAGTTCTTTTGATTTGCATTTCCCTGATAGTTAAGGATGTTGATCACTTCATTTCGTGTCTTTCGGCCATTTTGAATTCCTCCATTGAGAATACTTTTCATTTCTGTACCCCCGTTATTTAATAGGGTTATTTGGTGTTTTGATGGCTATTTTCTTGCCTTTTTTTTGGTATATTTTGGAGATCAGCCCTGTGTCAGATGTAGGAGTGGTGAAAAACTTCCCAGTCTGTGGGCTGCCATTTGGTCTTGTCAACTGTGTCCTTTGCTTTATAGAAGCTTCTAAGTTTGAGGAGGTCCCATTTACTAATTGTCAATCTCAGTGTCTGGAATTAAGTTTCGAAGGGGTCTTCTATACCAATTTGTTCAAGGGTACCTCCCCACTTTCTCTTCTAAGAGGTTCAGTGTGGCAGGATTTATCACGATGTGTTTGATCCGTTTGACTTGAGGTTTGTGCATGGCGATAGACATGGTTCTATCTGCAGTTCTACACACCATCATCCAGTTGTGCCAGCATCATTTGTTGAAGATGATTTACTCCTACCATTGTATAGTTTTAACCGTTTTGTCAAAAATCAGGTGTTCGAAGGTGTGTGCGTTATTATCATGTTTTCTATTCAATTCCATTGGTCTACTGCTCTATTTCTTGGCGATACCAGGTCCCTTTCAGGAGGATTGCTCTTTAGTAGAGCTTAAAGTTGGGAATGGTGATGACCTCTGAACTTCCTTTATTGTACAGGATATTTTGCCTATCCTGGTTCTCTTGTTTTCCAATATAAAGTCCATTATTATTATCCTTTCAAGGTTCGTGAAGAATTGTGCTGGGATTTTAATGGGCATGGCACAGTATCTATGGATTGATTTCGACAAGATTGACATTTTTACAATGTTCATCCTACCAAGAGCATGGGAGATCTTTCCATTTTCTGCTATCTTCTTGAATTTCTTTCTTTAAAGCCACAAAGTTCTTATTATTAGGTCATTTGCTTATTTGGTAAGCATTACCCCAAGGTATTCTATGTTGTATGTGGCTATTGTAAATGATGATGTTCCTCAGATCTCTTTCTCAGCCCTTTTGTTGTCTGAATAAAGTAGGATTATTCATCTTTTTTGAGAATATCTTGTATCCTGCTAGTTTGCTGGAGGTGTTTGTAAGCCTCACGTGTTCCCTGGTAGAAGATGGTTTTTTGTTTGTTTGTTTGTTTGTTTGTTTTTTTGTTTTTTGTTTTTGTTTTTGTTTTGTTTTTTTTTGGGGGGTGGGGGTTCAATTTTTTAAACTATCATATCATCTGCAAATAGAGAAAGTTTGATTTCTTCATTTCCATTTTGTGTCTCCATGATCTACCTTTGTTTTCTTATTGCTTTAGCTAGTACTTCAAGTACAATATTGGAGATATGGAATGAGATGATAGCCTTGTCTTGTTCTTGATTTTAGAGAAATCCCCTTAAACTTCCCTCCATTCCATTTGATATTGACTATTGGTCTATGAACAGTGCTCTTTTTATGTTTAGATATGTTCCTGTTACCCCTGATCGCTCCAAGGCCTTTTTCGTGAAAGGGTGTTGATTTTTGCTGAAGGCTTTTTCAGAATCTAAGGAGATTATCAGGTGGATATCTTTTTCAGTTTTTTTGTAAGGTGGATCACCTTGATAGATTTTAGAATGTTAAACAACCTCTGCATACCAGTGATGAAGCCTACTTGGTCATGGTGGGTGATTTCTGTGATGTATGCTTGGATTCAGTTTGCCAGTATTTTATTTTGTATTTTTGCATCAATATTCATTAGGGATATTGGTCTGTAGTTTTTATTCCTAGTTGTGTCTTTGTGTGGCCTGAATACCAAGGTGATTGTGGCCTCCAAAAAAAAGTGTTTGGCTATGAACTTTCTGTTTCTATTATGTGGAACAATTTGGGGAGTACGAAATTTAGATCTTCCTTGATTTTCCAGTAGAATTCTGGACTGAAGCCATCTGGCCCTGGTCTTTTTTGTGTGTCTGTCTGTCTGTCAGTCTGTCTGTCTCTCTCTCTCTCTCTCTCTCTCTCTCTCTCTCTCTCTGTGTGTGTGTGTGTGTGTGTGTGTGTGTGTGTGTGTGTGTGTGTGTGGTGGAAGGCTTTTGATGACTGCTTCTACTTCGTTAGGGGTTTATAGGTCTATTTAAGTTGTTTGTCTGTTATTGATTTTATTTTGGTGATAATTTTCAAGAAATTTGTTCATTTCCTTTGCATTCTCAAGTTTTGTGGAGTACAGGTTTTCAGGGTATGACCTGAATATTGTCTGGAGCTCACAGAGTTCACACATTTAATCCCAGCCCTAGAGAGGTATAAAAGGTAGAAGCAGGGGATTGAGGAGTCAGTCTCAGAATTCTCCAGCCCCTCCAAGGAGAGGAAGGTGTCTGAAACTTGGTGAGAGTTTGTGGAGACAGGAATAGCGCTTTCTTCCTGACATAAAGGTAAGAGGTAGTGGCTTGGCTTTCTCTGGATCTGCTATGTATCTTGCTGCACTCAACATTATTGGCAGCACATGGGAGTTAGAGGAAGTCAGATCTCTGTGAGTTGTCGGGTAGCATAGCACGGTCTTAGAGCTAATACCAGGAATGTAGGGTGTGACCACTGACAAACACTGTCTCAAAAAAATACAATTGATTTTGTAATTTTCAACACGATCAAACTCAGTTCAATCTCTGTCCTGAAAGTAGACGTAATTAACACGAACATGTCTTGTTTCGTTATTCTTCCACTAAGATTGGAAGGTTACTGAAGCCCTGGTTAGATTCCAGTGGTCATGGCAATGGTTACATAAAATGGAAATCTGATTAAAGACTATAAAACTAATTATTTAACAATACAGAGACAGATGCTTAGAGTTTGAGATGACTTGGAGAATGGGTTTTTACTGTTACCATAGACTCAGTTCAATCTGTTTCCTGATGGGAGATCCAATCAAACTGGTCACATACAAGCTATAGCACTAAGCTCAGGTAGGAGGATTAATGAGATTTCCATGTCAGCTCAGAATGAAAAAAGAGTTTAGATAGGGCTGAGCTTCATTGATCCAATGAATATGGAAATCTTACAACTGTCTACATGTCATCATGAGAGTAAATCCCAGAATTGAAAATTGGGGGAGAAGTTTTGTTTGCTTGTTTGTTTTGTTTTGTTAATTTTTTGTTTTTTTTTTTCAAGACACGGTTTCTGTGTATTGCATTGCAGTCTGTACTGGAATTCAATCTGTAGAACAGGCTTCTCTTGATCTCACAGAGATCTGCCTGCCTCTGTGCCCCAAGTGCCGGGACTAAATGTGTGAGAAACCAATGCCTGTGCATGGACTAGTGTTAGAGTTAACCTGAGTCTTTGGTACAATCTGGTCTCCCCCCACACACACCTTTCCCACATCTGATTCTCTCAAGCCACAGCTGTGAAAGCTCAAATATGATTGGGTGGGGATATGCTCAATTATCCAATCAGATGGCAGAATATGGATGATGGTGGCGATTTGAATGGAAGGTGTAAGAAGATATGGGCATATAAGGGTCATCCTGTCCAGGTTAAACAGAGTTGTTTGGATCCTCAAGTCACTAACACAACTGCTGGGATTGGAACACCTCTTATGTGTGTGCTGATCAGGTTAGCCATTCAAGCCCTTCAGGACATACAACCTTACCAAGCATCTCCAGTCCCTCGGGCCGTCTTAGTAACCTTGGATTTGTTATTATGTTTGGTTTTGCTATTTGAAGCTGAAAATCTCATTTAGCCCTGGTTAGCCTAGAACCCCACATGCAGCTTAGTGTTATGAGAGTATTATGAGATTTGCTGATTCAGCAGAAGGGTCGACCTAGGTGAGTCAGAAAGTGTGACATGGAGGGGAAGAGTGTGGATGGAGAGAAGTGACTACAGAGTTCAGAATGTGGGTCGAGTTGAATCAGAGCTGTCTTGGAGAAGTGAATAAATGAAAAGAGACAGTGGTGCATGGAGCACAGGTGCTAACCTGCTGCGCCCTTTAAGAGAATGATGAGGTTGCGATATTCAGGGGTTAAGACACACTGAGCAAGTACCGACCAACAACTCCAATCTGGCTTAAAAGGATTTAATTCAATGTGATTATGGACTTGTTAACTGAAGATGAAGAAAATTCTGTAGAAGCCCACAGATGGCCATGAATCTCAGCGAAGCATCAAGTTGACAAATTGTCAGTACTCAAACTCCTAAAGAGTGGTCTGGGGCTCATCTTGGCTGCAGGTCTAAAATATTAGAAATGACAGTGACTGTCTCCATTTCACATATTCTCCCAACAACCCCCACTGATTGAATGCAAAGTAAACTTGGCTGTGGGATTTTTAACTTTGATCTTGTGGATCAAGAAAGACATTTGAAGATGATTTCCCACAAAAGAGTCTAGCTCTTGTTTACATTTCCACTCTCTCATTGCCCAGGGTTGTAGTATTCTGGGGAGCAGTGTTTTTGATTAGCAGAATAACGGGGAGATTTGTTGCCATGGTGGCTCATGTCCATGAGCATGAGGCCTTTGAGGGACCTATGCCTATGAGAAGTCAGACAGTGTGTAATAGGAAATATGGGTTTTCCAACATTTCTAGACTAGTGACCAAAGCCCGGCAGGGTTTATGCCATGAAGGGGCAGAGAGTCCTGCTGAAAGTGACTTGTCTGAAAGGATTAATTCCTCTGAATATTCCCATAGCACCTGTCTGTGTGAAGGTCAAGATGAGTTCGCCATTGACACTCCAGATGCTGGCAAGAAGTAGTCTGCTCAAAAATGAAGCCTTGGCTATCTCTGCTCTGAATAAACTACCCATGGAGCTCTTCCCACCGCTATTCAAAGATGCCTTTAAGGGGAAACAAACCAAGATCCTAAGTGCTATGGTGGCAGCCTGGCCTTTCAGATGCCTTCCCTTGGGAGCCCTGATGAAGTTTCCTGACCTGGAGATCTTGAAGGCTGTGCTGGCTGGCCTTGATTTGCTGATTCAGCAGAAGGATCGACCTAGGTGAGTCAGAAAGTGTGACATGGAGGGGAAGCGTGTGGATGGAGAGAAGTGACTACAGAGTTCAGAATGTGGGTCGAGTTGAATCAGAGCTGTCTTAGAGAAGTGAATAAATGAAAAGAGACAGTGGTGCATGGAGCGCACTGCTAAGAGATGTAGTCACCACACAATGAGTCTACCACGGCCTCTGTAGCCAGGCCCTAGAAAGGAAACTTTTGAGTCTTGGTTTCCAGGATGCATTCAAGGGAAGTGGATGTGTGAGGTGAAAGCCGATTATACATTGGCAGTCCTGCCATTTGAATCCCCTTCTTGTTTGACCAACAGGAATTGCAAATTAGAGGTGCTTGATTTTCGGGATGCCCATCATAACTTCTGGAACGTGTGGGCTGGAACAGAGGATGGTGTCTGCTCTCCAGATTTCATCGTAGAGACCCAACCAGTGGTGCACCATCCCGAAAGACAGGGAAAAGAGGTTGTGACTGTGACGATGAACCTTTCCCTCCATTCCAGACATCTCTGTGAATACCTGGAATGTTTCCACTGCTGGGCCCAGCAGAGAAAAGATGTGCTGCAGGTGATCTGTGAAAAGCTGGAGTTTGGGGCCCGCCCTGTCTATAACCCCCTAGAGCTGCTGGAGGTATTTGCACCATGCAGTATAAGGGAACTGGAAGTGAATGCTCGCTGGGACTTGAGGACCCTTGCAAAGTTTGCCCCTGGCCTGGGCCAGATGAAAAACCTTCAGAAACTCCTTCTTCATGAAGTCTTCACACCCTTGCGTTGGTTGTGGAACCAAGAGATGAAACGAAGGTGTTTTCGACAGATCGTTTCTCAGTTCTCCCAACTCAACAAGCTCCAGCATCTCTGTTTGAATCGTGTCTTCCTCCTGAATGCAAGACTGGACCAAGTGCTCAGGTAAGGAAGGATAGAGAGCTTGTTTCACAGGCCAGAGAAGAGCCTTTCCGTGTTACATGAAACATCAGTTTACACCTGGGGCTTGCCAGCCACTGGTGACTACACACGGATATGACCTCTGAATGATTGCTCTAGTAGTCTTTCTGCTATTCTTGCCACCATCACCGAGAAACGGTCTTTGAAACCCTGACCTACAGAGGGGAGGGTGTTTTAAGTCACATGTTGCCCCATGTCAGCACTGTCCTCAGAACTGTGTGCACAGTTTACATTGCTCTCTGATTTTCCAAGGGACAGGGGCTCTCTGAGCACAGGTAGTGTCTAAGTCAATGGAAAATTACTGAGAGTGAAGTGATTACGGTGGGTCAAAGGGAAGACCTCTCAGTAGTACAGAGGCTGTGCTAGGAGGTGGGACTCATGAGGACCAATGTTAGCACACACAGAGAAGGCTCTGAGTTGCCACCAGGTCTTCTTTCTTGGCTTCCTGCTGGCCCCATTTGTCATCTGATGAGGCTTTGAGTTTGACAGCGCAGGGGAACCAGGGTTGGGGACCTAAGCAGTCACATGATTTTGCCTGTGCTATTACTTCTCCATCTGAGAGCATTCTGGAATTGACCTCCACCAAGATCTCAGAACGACATTAGGACACACTAACCACTGCTCACTTGAAGTTGGTGCTCTTTGTCTACCACTATTAAACTTACTGAGATAATCTGCCTTGTCTTTCTGTAGGAACTTGGAGAGTCCCTTAGAGACCCTAGCAATCACTCGCTGCTCACTATCAGAATCAGACATGAGTTACCTGTCCCAGTGCCCAAGCGTCCATCGGCTCACACATCTGGACCTGAGTGGTGTCACCTTTTTAAATTTAAGTCATCCACTTCTGGGAAGACTGCTAGAGAGATTGACAGCTACCCTGCAGACATTAAAATTGAAGGGTTGTATGCTCATGGACTTCCAAATGGATGTCATCCTCCCTGCCCTGAGCCAGTGTTCCCAGCTGGTGGAGGTGAATTTGATGAAGAACTTCCTGTCTTTGACCAGCCTTAAGAAGCTGCTTCAGCACACTGCCCACCTGACACAGCTCACCTTGGAGATGTATCCTGCCCCTGGTGAAGTGTATGATGACTTTGGTGATGTCCTGCCAGACAGATTTGTCCAATGTTGTTCTGAGCTCTTGGACACTCTTAGAGCAATAAGACAGCCAAAGGAGGTCTACTTTGTGAGTAAGAAGTGTCTAGATTGCAGGCGATTCTGTGTCTATCACCAAGAGGCCTCCCTATGTTCATGTTGGGAATAAAGGATGAGAGATTACTGCTGGCCTGAGAAAGGAAATCAAGGACTCCAGTGACTCTTTAGAGAGACACAGAGCTTGTCTATTCAAGGTGTTTTGGATATACTTGGAGACAATGTCATACCAAGGAATCAGAGGAGAGAGAGAGAGAGAAGCTTTGACATGGACAATCAGGGCCTGCTCATCTGCTCAGGGCCAACGGTGAAGACCCAACCTCAGATAGGAAAAGGGATTTGAGAACACTGTGTACTGACCCCACCACAGTCAGTGTGTGAGAGTTCAGATACACAGGGGAAGGGATAAAGACAGAGCATAGTACAAAGAGCACCATGGACTGGATGAAATGTGTTCCATGTCTCTGCCTCCACCTTTTCTTTGCCTGACTTACATAAAGATTTGTAATATGTGCACATATATTTCCTTTTGGATGAGTAACATTGACTGTAGAATGAACTGTTGTTGAGAGCACGGTCCTCTCCCTTTTCAACTGAGATCTGTCTTTCTGTGTTTATGAGAGGCATTTAAGCTGGATATTACTTGCCTCGCCCACCATCCTTAACGTTACAGTTTCCAATAAGCTCAATAAAAAATGCTTTTGCATGAGAGAGTGTGTTGCACACTTTTAATTTACTAAGGTTTTCCCTTGACAATCCCAGACTTGTGCACTGCGCTCACTGTGTTTGCATACTCTTGTGTCTCTTTGTCTCTACACCTTCTGCGTCTTAGAACTTTCAGGCAGATGCTAACCTAACATGCCACACTCTTGGGATTTTTATACCTCAGCTTCATGTAATCTCATCATAAAGTCCGAGATAAACTCTTGGAATGATGGATGACTCAGAGAATGAGGGTGCTTCATAACTTCTCTGGGGACCAGTGTTTGATCTTAGCGGGCAGAAACACGTGGACCTCTTTCCGGATATCTGACATTCATTTCTGGTTTCTGGAAGCGCTTGCTGTTACCTCCATATACTTACACACATACCACACACATGCCCTTCAAAAGACATTTTCTTAAAGATAAGTAAAGTTAAAGTATGGAAAAACACAAATGAATTTATAGTATTAAAGAGGAATCCAGTCTAGAGATGGATATCCCCACAGGGTTTAACCCATCAAAGTATGAAAAAGATAATAGCAAGTAGACTGATGACGCCCATGTGGGAATCTCCATAGATTCCCACATAGACAGTTGCGGTAAACGGTCCCTATGTGTTTCTGCAGCCTGGCCTTGTCCTCCCTGCCTGCATCTTGATTCGAGTCGGCTCAGTGTTTAGTTGTGGGTGTTTGCTTATGCTTCCATCAGGTACTAGATGAGGGCTCCATGGTGTTTGATAAATTAGTTGTTGATCTCATTATCAGGGAAGGGCATTTATGGTAGCCTTTGCTACAAATTTTTAACTGGGGTCATTCTCGTAGGTATTTGGACATTTCTTTAGGTTCAGTTTTCTCTTCAATCCTATAATGGCTCCCCTTTTTATGGTCTCTCTCTTTCTCTTTCTCTCTCTTTTCTCTCTTCTATTCCTCTGTTGGCTCAGTCTTCCTAATCCCACGTGGTTTCCCCTCCTCCCCTTCTATTTCTCCTAGTCCCCACCACACTAACGGCTCCCCAATCCCCTTGTGCTCTGGAGAATTTTTTGTTTCCACCTTCATTGAGGGACCTTATATGAATATCTTAGATCTTCCTTGTCTATCAGTTTCTCCGGTGTTGTCAATTATATGCTGGTGATCCTTTGCTCTATGTCTAAAATACATATGTGAGCAAGTACATAGCATGTCCTTCTTTTTGTGACTGTGTTACTTCTTTCAGGATGGTTTCTTCAAGTTCCATCCTCTTGCCTGAGAATTTCAAGATTCCATTGTTTTTTTCTTTCCCCCCACAGAGTAGTATTCCATTGTGTAGAAGTGCCATCATATCTTCTTTATCCATTCTTCAGTTGAGGGGCATCTAGGTTGCATCCACGTTCTTGCTGTTACAAATAATGCACCACGAACACAGTTGAGCACATGTCTTTGTTGCATGGATGTGCATCCTTTGGGTATATGACTAAGAGAGGGATCAGCGGGTCCTGTGGTAGACTGATTCCCAATTTCCTGAGGAACCGCCACACTGACCTCCAAATTGACTGTGTAAGTTTGCACTCTCAGCAGCAGAGAAGGAGTGTTCTCCTTTCTCCACATCCTCTACGAATTTTAGCCATTCTGGCAGGAGTAAGATGGTATCTCAAAGTTCTTTTGATTTGCATTTCCCTGATAGTTAAGGATGTTGATCACTTCATTTCGTGTCTTTCGGCCATTTTGAATTCCTCCATTGAGAATACTTTTCATTTCTGTACCCCGTTTTTTAATAGGGTTATTTGGTGTTTTGATGGCTATTTTTCTTTTTTTTTTTTTTTTTTTTTTTTTTTTTTTGGAGATCAACCCTCTGTCAGATGTAGGAGTGGTGAAAAACTTCCCAGTCTGTGGGCTGCCATTTGGTCTTGTCAACTGTGTCCTTTGCTTTATAGAAGCTTCTAAGTTTGAGGAGGTCCCATTTACTAATTGTCAATCTCAGTGTCTGGAATTAAGTTTTGGAAGGGGTCTTCTATACCAATTTGTTCCAGGGTACCTCCCACTTTCTCTTCTAAGAGGTTCAGTGTGGCAGGATTTATCACGATGTGTTTGATCCGTTTGACTTGAGGTTTGTGCATGGCGATAGACATGGTTCTATCTGCAGTTCTACACACCATCATCCAGTTTTGCTTCATCATTTGTTGAAGATAATTTACTCGTCCCATTGTATAGTTTTAACTGTTTTGTCAAAAATCAGGTGTTCGAAGGTGTGTGCGTTATTATCATGTTTTCTATTCAATTCCATTGGTCTACTGCTCTATTTCTTGGCAATACCAGGCCCTTTTCAGGAGGATTGCTCTGTAGTAGAGCTTAATGTTGGGAATGGTGATGACCTCTGAACTTCCTTTATTGTATAGGATATTTTGCCTATCCTGGTTCTCTTGATTTCCAATATAAAGTCCATTATTATTATCCTTTCAAGATTCGTGAAGAATTGTGCTGGGATTTAATGGGCATGGCACAGTATCTATGGACTGATTTCGACAAGATTGACATTTTTACAATGTTCATCCTACCAAGAGCATGGGAGATCTTTCCATTTTCTGCTATCTTCTTGAATTTCTTTCTTTAAAGCCACAAAGTTCTTATTATTAGGTCATTTGCTTATTTGGTAAGCATTACCCCAAGGTATTCTATGTTGTATGTGGCTATTGTAAATGATGATGTTTCTCAGATCTCTTTCTCAGCCCTTTTGTTGTCTGAATAAAGTAGGATTACTCATCTTTTTTGAGAATATCTTGTATCCTGCTAGTTTGCTGGAGGTGTTTGTAAGCCTCACGTGTTCCCTGGTAGAAGATGGTTTTTTTTTTTTGTTTGTTTGTTTGTTTTTTTGTTTTTTGTTTTTGTTTTTGTTTTGTTTTTTTTGGGGGGTGGGGGTTCAATTTTTTAAACTATCATATCATCTGCAAATAGAGAAAGTTTGATTTCTTCATTTCCATTTTGTGTCTCCATGATCTACCTTTGTTTTCTTATTGCTTTAGCTAGTACTTCAAGTACAATATTGGAGATATGGAATGAGATGATAGCCTTGTCTTGTTCTTGATTTTAGAGAAATCCCCTTAAACTTCCCTCCATTCCAATTGATATTGTCTATTGGTCTATGAACAGTGCTCTTTTTATGTTTAGATATGTTCCTGTTACCCCTGATCGCTCCAAGGCCTTTTTCATGAAAGGGTGTTGATTTTTGCTGAAGGCTTTTTCAGAATCTAAGGAGATTATCGGGTGGATATCTTTTTCAGTTTTTTTGTAAGGTGGATCACCTTGATAGATTTTAGAATGTTAAACAACCCCTGCATACCAGTGATGAAGCCTACTTGGTCATGGTGGGTGATTTCTGTGATGTATGCTTGGATTCAGTTTGCCAGTATTTTATTTTGTATTTTTGCACCAATATTCATTAGGGATATTGGTCTGTAGTTTTTATTCCTAGTTGTGTCTTTGTGTGGCCTGAATACCAAGGTGATTGTGGCCTCCAAAAAAAAAAGTGTTTGGCAATGAACTTTCTGTTTCTATTATGTGGAACAATTTGGGGAGTACGAAATTTAGATCTTCCTTGATTTTCCAGTAGAATTCTGGACTGAAGCCATCTGGCCCTGGTCTTTTTTGTGTGTCTGTCTGTCTGTCAGTCTGTCTGTTCTCTCTCTCTCTCTCTCTCTCTCTGTGTGTGTGTGTGTGTGTGTGTGTGTGTGTGTGTGGTGGAAGGCTTTTGATGACTGCTTCTACTTCGTTAGGGGTTTATAGGTCTATTTAAGTTGTTTGTCTGTTATTGATTTTATTTTGGTGATAATTTTCAAGAAATTTGTTCATTTCCTTTGCATTCTCAAGTTTTGTGGAGTACAGGTTTTCAAGGTATGACCTGAATATTGTCTGGAGCTCACAGAGTTCACACATTTAATCCCAGCCCTAGAGAGGTATAAAAGGTAGAAGCAGGGGATTGAGGAGTCAGTCTCAGAATTCTCCAGCCCCTCCAAGGAGAGGAAGGTGTCTGAAACTTGGTGAGAGTTTGTGGAGACAGGAATAGCGCTTTCTTCCTGACATAAAGGTAAGAGGTAGTGGCTTGGCTTTCTCTGGATCTGCTATGTATCTTGCTGCACTCAACATTATTGGCAGCACATGGGAGTTAGAGGAAGTCAGATCTCTGTGAGTTGTCGGGTAGCATAGCACGGTCTTAGAGCTAATACCAGGAATGTAGGGTGTGACCACTGACAAACACTGTCTCAAAAAAATACAATTGATTTTGTAATTTTCAACACGATCAAACTCAGTTCAATCTCTGTCCTGAAAGTAGACGTAATTAACACGAACATGTCTTGTTTCGTTATTCTTCCACTAAGATTGGAAGGTTACTGAAGCCCTGGTAAGATTCCAGTGGTCATGGCAATGGTTACATAAAATGGAAATCTGATTAAAGACTATAAAACTAATTATTTAACAATACAGAGACAGATGCTTAGAGTTTGAGATGACTTGGAGAATGGGTTTTTACTGTTACCATAGACTCAGTTCAATCTGTTTCCTGATGGGAGATCCAATCAAACTGGTCACATACAAGCTATAGCACTAAGCTCAGGTAGGAGGATTAATGAGATTTCCATGTCAGCTCAGAATGAAAAAAGAGTTTAGATAGGGCTGAGCTTCATTGATCCAATGAATATGGAAATCTTACAACTGTCTACATGTCATCATGAGAGTAAATCCCAGAATTGAAAATTGGGGGAGAAGTTTTGTTTGCTTGTTTGTTTTGTTTTGTTAATTTTTTGTTTTTTTTTTTTCAAGACACGGTTTCTGTGTATTGCATTGCAGTCTGTACTGGAATTCAATCTGTAGAACAGGCTTCTCTTGAACTCATAGAGATCTGCCTGCCTCTGTGCCCCAAGTGCCGGGACTAAATGTGTGAGAAACCAATGCCTGTGCATGGACCAGTGTTAGAGTTAACCTGAGTCTTTGGTACAATCTGGTCTCCCCCCACACACACCTTTCACACATCTGATTCTCTCAAGCCACAGCTGTGAAAGCTCAAGTATGATTGGGTGGGGATATGCTCTATTATCCAATCAGATGGCAGAATATGGATGATGGTGGCGATTTGAATGGAAGGTGTAAGAGGATATGGGCATATAAGGGTCATCCTGTCCAGGTTAAACAGAGTTGTTTGGATCCTCAAGTCACTAACACAACTGCTGGGATTGGAACACCTCTTATGTGTGTGCTGATCAGGTTAGCCATTCAAGCCCTTCAGGACATACAACCTTACCAAGCATCTCCAGTCCCTCGGGCCATCTTAGTAACCTTGGATTTGTTATTATGTTTGGTTTTGCTATTTGAAGCTGAAAATCTCATTTAGCCCTGGTTAGCCTAGAACCCCACATGCAGCTTAGTGTTATGAGAGTATTATGAGATTTGCTGATTCAGCAGAAGGGTCGACCTAGGTGAGTCAGAAAGTGTGACATGGAGGGGAAGAGTGTGGATGGAGAGAAGTGACTACAGAGTTCAGAATGTGGGTCGAGTTGAATCAGAGCTGTCTTGGAGAAGTGAATAAATGAAAAGAGACAGTGGTGCATGGAGCACAGGTGCTAACCTGCTGCGCCCTTTAAGAGAATGATGAGGTTGCGATATTCAGGGGTTAAGACACACTGAGCAAGTACCGACCAACAACTCCAATCTGGCTTAAAAGGATTTAATTCAATGTGATTATGGACTTGTTAACTGAAGATGAAGAAAATTCTGTAGAAGCCCACAGATGGCCATGAATCTCAGCGAAGCATCAAGTTGACAAATTGTCAGTACTCAAACTCCTAAAGAGTGGTCTGGGGCTCATCTTGGCTGCAGGTCTAAAATATTAGAAATGACAGTGACTGTCCCCATTTCACATATTCTCCCAACAACCCCCACTGATTGAATGCAAAGTAAACTTGGCTGTGGGATTTTTAACTTTGATCTTGTGGATCAAGAAAGACATTTGAAGATGATTTCCCACAAAAGAGTCTAGCTCTTGTTTACATTTCCACTCTCTCATTGCCCAGGGTTGTAGTATTCTGGGGAGCAGTGTTTTTGATTAGCAGAATAACGGGGAGATTTGTTGCCATGGTGGCTCATTTCCATGAGCATGAGGCCTTTGAAGGACCTATGCCTATGAGAAGTCAGACAGTGTGTAATAGGAAATATGGGTTTTCCAACATTTCTAGACTAGTGACCAAAGCCCGGCAGGGTTTACGCCATGAAGGGGCAGAGAGTCCTGCTGAAAGTGACTTTTCTGAAAGGATTAATTCCTCTGAATATTCCCATAGCCCCTGTCTGTGTGAAGGTCAAGATGAGTTCGCCATTGACACTCCAGATGCTGGCAAGAAGTAGTCTGCTCAAAAATGAAGCCTTGGCTATCTCTGCTCTGAATAAACTACCCATGGAGCTCTTCCCACCGCTATTCAAAGATGCCTTTAAGGGGAAACAAACCAAGATCCTAAGTGCTATGGTGGCAGCCTGGCCTTTCAGATGCCTTCCCTTGGGAGCCCTGATGAAGTTTCCTGACCTGGAGATCTTGAAGGCTGTGCTGGCTGGCCTTGATTTGCTGATTCAACAGAAGGATCGACCTAGGTGAGTCAGAAAGTGTGACATGGAGGGGAAGAGTGTGGATGGAGAGAAGTGACTACAGAGTTCAGAATGTGGGTCGAGTTGAATCAGAGCTGTCTTAGAGAAGTGAATAAATGAAAAGAGACAGTGGTGCATGGAGCCCACTGCTGAGAGATGTAGTCACCACACAATGAGTCTACCACGGCCTCTGTAGCCAGGCCCTAGAAAGGAAACTTTTGAGTCTTGGTTTCCAGGATGCATTCAAGGGAAGTGGATGTGTGAGGTGAAAGCCGATTATACATTGGCAGTCCTGCCATTTGAATCCCCTTCTTGTTTGACCAACAGGAATTGCAAATTAGAGGTGCTTGATTTTCGGGATGCCCATCATAACTTCTGGAACGTGTGGGCTGGAACAGAGGATGGTGTCTGCTCTCCAGATTTCATCGTAGAGACCCAACCAGTGGTGCACCATCCCGAAAGACAGGGAAAAGAGGTTGTGACTGTGACGATGAACCTTTCCCTCCATTCCAGACATCTCTGTGAATACCTGGAATGTTTCCACTGCTGGGCCCAGCAGAGAAAAGATGTGCTGCAGGTGATCTGTGAAAAGCTGGAGTTTGGGGCCCGCCCTGTCTATAACCCCCTAGAGCTGCTGGAGGTATTTGCGCCATGCAGTATAAGGGAACTGGAAGTGAATGCTCGCTGGGACTTGAGGACCCTTGCAAAGTTTGCCCCTGGCCTGGGCCAGATGAAAAACCTTCAGAAACTCCTTCTTCATGAAGTCTTCACACCCTTGCGTTGGTTGTGGAACCAAGAGATGAAACGAAGGTGTTTTCGACAGATCGTTTCTCAGTTCTCCCAACTCAACAAGCTCCAGCATCTCTGTTTGAATCGTGTCTTCCTCCTGAATGCAAGACTGGACCAAGTGCTCAGGTAAGGAAGGATAGAGAGCTTGTTTCACAGGCCAGAGAAGAGCCTTTCCGTGTTACATGAAACATCAGTTTACACCTGGGGCTTGCCAGCCACTGGTGACTACACACGGATATGACCTCTGAATGATTGCTCTAGTAGTCTTTCTGCTATTCTTGCCACCATCACCGAGAAACGGTCTTTGAAACCCTGACCTACAGAGGGGAGGGTGTTTTAAGTCACATGTTGCCCCATGTCAGCACTGTCCTCAGAACTGTGTGCACAGTTTACATTGCTCTCTGATTTTCCAAGGGACAGGGGCTCTCTGAGCACAGGTAGTGTCTAAGTCAATGGAAAATTACTGAGAGTGAAGTGATTACGGTGGGTCAAAGGGAAGACCTCTCAGTAGTACAGAGGCTGTGCTAGGAGGTGGGACTCATGAGGACCAATGTTAGCACACACAGAGAAGGCTCTGAGTTGCCACCAGGTCTTCTTTCTTGGCTTCCTGCTGGCCCCATTTGTCATCTGATGAGGCTTTGAGTTTGACAGCGCAGGGGAACCAGGGTTGGGGACCTAAGCAGTCACATGATTTTGCCTGTGCTATTACTTCTCCATCTGAGAGCATTCTGGAATTGACCTCCACCAAGATCTCAGAACGACATTAGGACACACTAACCACTGCTCACTTGAAGTTGGTGCTCTTTGTCTACCACTATTAAACTTACTGAGATAATCTGCCTTGTCTTTCTGTAGGAACTTGGAGAGTCCCTTAGAGACCCTAGCAATCACTCGCTGCTCACTATCAGAATCAGACATGAGTTACCTGTCCCAGTGCCCAAGCGTCCATCGGCTCACACATCTGGACCTGAGTGGTGTCACCTTTTTAAATTTAAGTCATCCACTTCTGGGAAGACTGCTAGAGAGATTGACAGCTACCCTGCAGACATTAAAATTGAAGGGTTGTATGCTCATGGACTTCCAAATGGATGTCATCCTCCCTGCCCTGAGCCAGTGTTCCCAGCTGGTGGAGGTGAATTTGATGAAGAACTTCCTGTCTTTGACCAGCCTTAAGAAGCTGCTTCAGCACACTGCCCACCTGACACAGCTCACCTTGGAGATGTATCCTGCCCCTGGTGAAGTGTATGATGACTTTGGTGATGTCCTGCCAGACAGATTTGTCCAATGTTGTTCTGAGCTCTTGGACACTCTTAGAGCAATAAGACAGCCAAAGGAGGTCTACTTTGTGAGTAAGAAGTGTCTAGATTGCAGGCGATTCTGTGTCTATCACCAAGAGGCCTCCCTATGTTCATGTTGGGAATAAAGGATGAGAGATTACTGCTGGCCTGAGAAAGGAAATCAAGGACTCCAGTGACTCTTTAGAGAGACACAGAGCTTGTCTATTCAAGGTGTTTTGGATATACTTGGAGACAATGTCATACCAAGGAATCAGAGGAGAGAGAGAGAGAGAAGCTTTGACATGGACAATCAGGGCCTGCTCATCTGCTCAGGGCCAACTGTGAAGACCCAACCTCAGATAGGAAAAGGGATTTGAGAACACTGTGTACTGACCCCACCACAGTCAGTGTGTGAGAGTTCAGATACACAGGGGAAGGGATAAAGACAGAGCATAGTACAAAGAGCACCATGGACTGGATGAAATGTGTTCCATGTCTCTGCCTCCACCTTTTCTTTGCCTGACTTACATAAAGATTTGTAATATGTGCACATATATTTCCTTTTGGATGAGTAACATTGACTGTAGAATGAACTGTTGTTGAGAGCACGGTCCTCTCCCTTTTCAACTGAGATCTGTCTTTCTGTGTTTATGAGAGGCATTTAAGCTGGATATTACTTGCCTCGCCCACCATCCTTAACGTTACAGTTTCCAATAAGCTCAATAAAAAATGCTTTTGCATGAGAGAGTGTGTTGCACACTTTTAATTTACTAAGGTTTTCCCTTGACAATCCCAGACTTGTGCACTGCGCTCACTGTGTTTGCATACTCTTGTGTCTCTTTGTCTCTACACCTTCTGCGTCTTAGAACTTTCAGGCAGATGCTAACCTAACATGCCACACTCTTGGGATTTTTATACCTCAGCTTCATGTAATCTCATCATAAAGTCCGAGATAAACTCTTGGAATGATGGATGACTCAGAGAATGAGGGTGCTTCATAACTTCTCTGGGGACCAGTGTTTGATCTTAGCGGGCAGAAACACGTGGACCTCTTTCCGGATATCTGACATTCATTTCTGGTTTCTGGAAGCGCTTGCTGTTACCTCCATATACTTACACACATACCACACACATGCCCTTCAAAAGACATTTTCTTAAAGATAAGTAAAGTTAAAGTATGGAAAAACACAAATGAATTTATAGTATTAAAGAGGAATCCAGTCTAGAGATGGATATCCCCACAGGGTTTAACCCATCAAAGTATGAAAAAGATAATAGCAAGTAGACTGATGACGCCCATGTGGGAATCTCCATAGATTCCCACATAGACAGTTGCGGTAAACGGTCCCTATGTGTTTCTGCAGCCTGGCCTTGTCCTCCCTGCCTGCATCTTGATTCGAGTCGGCTCAGTGTTTAGTTGTGGGTGTTTGCTTATGCTTCCATCAGGTACTAGATGAGGGCTCCATGGTGTTTGATAAATTAGTTGTTGATCTCATTATCAGGGAAGGGCATTTATGGTAGCCTTTGCTACAAATTTTTAACTGGGGTCATTCTCGTAGGTATTTGGACATTTCTTTAGGTTCAGTTTTCTCTTCAATCCTATAATGGCTCCCCTTTTTATGGTCTCTCTCTTTCTCTTTCTCTCTCTTTTCTCTCTTCTATTCCTCTGTTGGCTCAGTCTTCCTAATCCCACGTGGTTTCCCCTCCTCCCCTTCTATTTCTCCTAGTCCCCACCACACTAACGGCTCCCCAATCCCCTTGTGCTCTGGAGAATTTTTTGTTTCCACCTTCATTGAGGGACCTTATATGAATATCTTAGATCTTCCTTGTCTATCAGTTTCTCCGGTGTTGTCAATTATATGCTGGTGATCCTTTGCTCTATGTCTAAAATACATATGTGAGCAAGTACATAGCATGTCCTTCTTTTTGTGACTGTGTTACTTCTTTCAGGATGGTTTCTTCAAGTTCCATCCTCTTGCCTGAGAATTTCAAGATTCCATTGTTTTTTTCTTTCCCCCCACAGAGTAGTATTCCATTGTGTAGAAGTGCCATCATATCTTCTTTATCCATTCTTCAGTTGAGGGGCATCTAGGTTGCATCCACGTTCTTGCTGTTACAAATAATGCACCACGAACACAGTTGAGCACATGTCTTTGTTGCATGGATGTGCATCCTTTGGGTATATGACTAAGAGAGGGATCAGCGGGTCCTGTGGTAGACTGATTCCCAATTTCCTGAGGAACCGCCACACTGACCTCCAAATTGACTGTGTAAGTTTGCACTCTCAGCAGCAGAGAAGGGGTGTTCTCCTTTCTCCACATCCTCTCCGAATTTTAGCCATTCTGGCAGGAGTAAGATGGTATCTCAAAGTTCTTTTGATTTGCATTTCCCTGATAGTTAAGGATGTTGATCACTTCATTTCGTGTCTTTCGGCCATTTTGAATTCCTCCATTGAGAATACTTTTCATTACTGTACCCCGTTTTTTAATAGGGTTATTTGGTGTTCTGATGGCTATTTTCTTGCTTTTTTTTTTTTTTTTTTTTTTTTTTTTTTGGAGATCAGCCCTCTGTCAGATGTAGGAGTGGTGAAAAACTTCCCAGTCTGTGGGCTGCCATTTGGTCTTGTCAACTGTGTCCTTTGCTTTATAGAAGCTTCTAAGTTTGAGGAGGTCCCATTTACTAATTGTCAATCTCAGTGTCTGGAATTAAGTTTTAGAAGGGGTCTTCTATACCAATTTGTTCCAGGGTACCTCCCACTTTCTCTTCTAAGAGGTTCAGTGTGGCAGGATTTATCACGATGTGTTTGATCCGTTTGACTTGAGGTTTGTGCATGGCGATAGACATGGTTCTATCTGCAGTTCTACACACCATCATCCAGTTGTGCCAGCATCATTTGTTGAAGATAATTTACTCGTCCCATTGTATAGTTTTAACTGTTTTGTCAAAAATCAGGTGTTCGAAGGTGTTTGCGTTATTATCATGTTTTCTATTCAATTCCATTGGTCTACTGCTCTATTTCTTGGCAATACCAGGCCCTTTTCAGGAGGATTGCTCTGTAGTAGAGCTTAAAGTTGGGAATGGTGATGACCTCTGAACTTCCTTTATTGTATAGGATATTTTGCCTATCCTGGTTCTCTTGATTTCCAATATAAAGTCCATTATTATTATCCTTTCAAGGTTCGTGAAGAATTGTGCTGGGATTTAATGGGCATGGCACAGTATCTATGGACTGATTTCGACAAGATTGACATTTTTACAATGTTCATCCTACCAAGAGCATGGGAGATCTTTCCATTTTCTGCTATCTTCTTGAATTTCTTTCTTTAAAGCCACAAAGTTCTTATTATTAGGTCATTTGCTTATTTGGTAAGCATTACCCCAAGGTATTCTATGTTGTATGTGGCTATTGTAAATGATGATGTTTCTCAGATCTCTTTCTCAGCCCTTTTGTTGTGTGAATAAAGTAGGATTACTCATCTTTTTTGAGAATATCTTGTATCCTGCTAGTTTGCTGGAGGTGTTTGTAAGCCTCATGTGTTCCCTGGTAGAAGATGGTTTTTTTTTTTTGTTTGTTTGTTTTTTTGTTTTTTGTTTTTTTTTTTTTTTGTTTTGTTTTTTTTGGGGGGTGGGGGTTCAATTTTTTAAACTATCATATCATCTGCAAATAGAGAAAGTTTGATTTCTTCATTTCCATTTTGTGTCTCCATGATCTACCTTTGTTTTCTTATTGCTTTAGCTAGTACTTCAAGTACAATATTGGAGATATGGAATGAGATGATAGCCTTGTCTTGTTCTTGATTTTAGAGAAATCCCCTTAAACTTCCCTCCATTCCAATTGATATTGTCTATTGGTCTATGAACAGTGCTCTTTTTATGTTTAGATATGTTCCTGTTACCCCTGATCGCTCCAAGGCCTTTTTCATGAAAGGGTGTTGATTTTTGCTGAAGGCTTTTTCAGAATCTAAGGAGATTATCGGGTGGATATCTTTTTCAGTTTTTTTGTAAGGTGGATCACCTTGATAGATTTTAGAATGTTAAACAACCCCTGCATACCAGTGATGAAGCCTACTTGGTCATGGTGGGTGATTTCTGTGATGTATGCTTGGATTCAGTTTGCCAGTATTTTATTTTGTATTTTTGCACCAATATTCATTAGGGATATTGGTCTGTAGTTTTTATTCCTAGTTGTGTCTTTGTGTGGCCTGAATACCAAGGTGATTGTGGCCTCCAAAAAAAAAGTGTTTGGCAATGAACTTTCTGTTTCTATTATGTGGAACAATTTGGGGAGTACGAAATTTAGATCTTCCTTGATTTTCCAGTAGAATTCTGGACTGAAGCCATCTGGCCCTGGTCTTTTTTGTGTGTCTGTCTGTCTGTCAGTCTGTCTCTCTCTCTCTCTCTCTCTCTCTCTCTGTGTGTGTGTGTGTGTGTGTGTGTGTGTGTGTGTGTGTGTGTGTGGTGGAAGGCTTTTGATGACTGCTTCTACTTCGTTAGGGGTTTATAGGTCTATTTAAGTTGTTTGTCTGTTATTGATTTTATTTTGGTGATAATTTTCAAGAAATTTGTTCATTTCCTTTGCATTCTCAAGTTTTGTGGAGTACAGGTTTTCAAGGTATGACCTGAATATTGTCTGGAGCTCACAGAGTTCACACATTTAATCCCAGCCCTAGAGAGGTATAAAAGGTAGAAGCAGGGGATTGAGGAGTCAGTCTCAGAATTCTCCAGCCCCTCCAAGGAGAGGAAGGTGTCTGAAACTTGGTGAGAGTTTGTGGAGACAGGAATAGCGCTTTCTTCCTGACATAAAGGTAAGAGGTAGTGGCTTGGCTTTCTCTGGATCTGCTATGTATCTTGCTGCACTCAACATTATTGGCAGCACATGGGAGTTAGAGGAAGTCAGATCTCTGTGAGTTGTCGGGTAGCATAGCACGGTCTTAGAGCTAATACCAGGAATGTAGGGTGTGACCACTGACAAACACTGTCTCAAAAAAAATACAATTGATTTTGTAATTTTCAACACGATCAAACTCAGTTCAATCTCTGTCCTGAAAGTAGACGTAATTAACACGAACATGTCTTGTTTCGTTATTCTTCCACTAAGATTGGAAGGTTACTGAAGCCCTGGTTAGATTCCAGTGGTCATGGCAATGGTTACATAAAATGGAAATCTGATTAAAGACTATAAAACTAATTATTTAACAATACAGAGACAGATGCTTAGAGTTTGAGATGACTTGGAGAATGGGTTTTTACTGTTACCATAGACTCAGTTCAATCTGTTTCCTGATGGGAGATCCAATCAAACTGGTCACATACAAGCTATAGCACTAAGCTCAGGTAGGAGGATTAATGAGATTTCCATGTCAGCTCAGAATGAAAAAAGAGTTTAGATAGGGCTGAGCTTCATTGATCCAATGAATATGGAAATCTTACAACTGTCTACATGTCATCATGAGAGTAAATCCCAGAATTGAAAATTGGGGGAGAAGTTTTGTTTGCTTGTTTGTTTTGTTTTGTTAATTTTTTTTTTTTTTTTCAAGACACGGTTTCTGTGTATTGCATTGCAGTCTGTACTGGAATTCAATCTGTAGAACAGGCTTCTCTTGAACTCATAGAGATCTGCCTGCCTCTGTGCCCCAAGTGCCGGGACTAAATGTGTGAGAAACCAATGCCTGTGCATGGACTAGTGTTAGAGTTAACCTGAGTCTTTGGTACAATCTGGTCTCCCCCCCACACACCTTTCACACATCTGATTCTCTCAAGCCACAGCTGTGAAAGCTCAAGTATGATTGGGTGGGGATATGCTCAATTATCCAATCAGATGGCAGAATATTGATGATGGTGGCGATTTGAATGATAGGTGTAAGAGGATATGGGCATATAAGGGTCATCCTGTCCAGGTTAAACAGAGTTGTTTGGATCCTCAAGTCACTAACACAACTGCTGGGATTGGAACACCTCTTATGTGTGTGCTGATCAGGTTAGCCATTCAAGCCCTTCCAGGACATACAACCTTACCAAGCATCTCCAGTCCCTCGGGCCGTCTTAGTAACCTTGGATTTGTTATTATGTTTGGTTTTGCTATTTGAAGCTGAAAATCTCATTTAGCCCTGGTTAGCCTAGAACCCCACATGCAGCTTAGTGTTATGAGAGTATTATGAGATTTGCTGATTCAGCAGAAGGGTCGACCTAGGTGAGTCAGAAAGTGTGACATGGAGGGGAAGAGTGTGGATGGAGAGAAGTGACTACAGAGTTCAGAATGTGGGTCGAGTTGAATCAGAGCTGTCTTGGAGAAGTGAATAAATGAAAAGAGACAGTGGTGCATGGAGCACAGGTGCTAACCTGCTGCGCCCTTTAAGAGAATGATGAGGTTGCGATATTCAGGGGTTTAAGACACACTGAGCAAGTACTGACCAACAACTCCAATCTGGCTTAAAAGGATTTAATTCAATGTGATTATGGACTTGTTAACTGAAGATGAAGAAAATTCTGTAGAAGCCCACAGATGGCCATGAATCTCAGCGAAGCATCAAGTTGACAAATTGTCAGTACTCAAACTCCTAAAGAGTGGTCTGGGGCTCATCTTGGCTGCAGGTCTAAAATATTAGAAATGACAGTGACTGTCTCCATTTCACATATTCTCCCAACAACCCCCACTGATTGAATGCAAAGTAAACTTGGCTGTGGGATTTTTAACTTTGATCTTGTGGATCAAGAAAGACATTTGAAGATGATTTCCCACAAAGAGTCTAGCTCTTGTTTACTTTTCCACTCTCTCATTGCCCATGGTTGTAGTATTCTGGGGAGCAGTGTTTTTGATTAGCAGAATAACGGGGAGATTTGTTGCCATGGTGGCTCATGTCCATGAGCATGAGGCCTTTGAGGGACCTATGCCTATGAGAAGTCAGACAGTGTGTAATAGGAAATATGGGTTTTCCAACATTTCTAGACTAGTGACCAAAGCCCGGCAGGGTGTACGCCATGAAGGGGCAGAGAGTCCTGCTGAAAGTGACTTTTCTGAAAGGATTAATTCCTCTGAATATTCCCATAGCCCTTGTCTGTGTGAAGGTAAAGATGAGTTCGCCATTGACACTCCAGATGCTGGCAAGAAGTAGTCTGCTCAAAAATGAAGCCTTGGCTATCTCTGCTCTGAATAAACTACCCATGGAGCTCTTCCCACCGCTATTCAAAGATGCCTTTAAGGGGAAACAAACCAAGATCCTAAGTGCTATGGTGGCAGCCTGGCCTTTCAGATGCCTTCCCTTGGGAGCCCTGATGAAGTTTCCTGACCTGGAGATCTTGAAGGCTGTGCTGGCTGGCCTTGATTTGCTGATTCAGCAGAAGGATCGACCTAGGTGAGTCAGAAAGTGTGACATGGAGGGGAAGAGTGTGGATGGAGAGAAGTGACTACAGAGTTCAGAATGTGGGTCGAGTTGAATCAGAGCTGTCTTAGAGAAGTGAATAAATGAAAAGAGACAGTGGTGCATGGAGCCCACTGCTGAGAGATGTAGTCACCACACAATGAGTCTACCACGGCCTCTGTAGCCAGGCCCTAGAAAGGAAACTTTTGAGTCTTGGTTTCCAGGATGCATTCAAGGGAAGTGGATGTGTGAGGTGAAAGCCGATTATACATTGGCAGTCCTGCCATTTGAATCCCCTTCTTGTTTGACCAACAGGAATTGCAAATTAGAGGTGCTTGATTTTCGGGATGCCCATCATAACTTCTGGAACATGTGGGCTGGAACAGAGGATGGTGTCTGCTCTCCAGATGTCGTCGTAGAGACCCAACCAGTGGTGCACCATCCCGAAAGACAGGGAAAAGGGGTTGTGACTGTGATGATGAACCTTTCCCTCCATTCCAGACATCTCTGTGAATACCTGGAATGTTTCCACTGCTGGGCCCAGCAGAGAAAAGATGTGCTGCAGGTGATCTGTGAAAAGCTGGAGTTTGGGGCCCCGCCCTGTCTATAACCCCCTAGAGCTGCTGGAGGTATTTGCGCCATGCAGTATAAGGGAACTGGAAGTGAATGCTCGCTGGGACCTGAGGACCCTTGCAAAGTTTGCCCCTGGCCGGGGCCAGATGAAAAACCTTCAGAAACTCCTTTTTCATGAAGTCTTCACACCCTTGCGTTGGTTGTGGAACCAAGAGATGAAACGAAGGTGTTTTCGACAGATCGTTTCTCAGTTCTCCCAACTCAACAAGCTCCAGCATCTCTGTTTGAATCGTGTCTTCCTCCTGAATGCAAGACTGGACCAAGTGCTCAGGTAAGGAAGGATAGAGAGCTTGTTTCACAGGCCAGAGAAGAGCCTTTCCGTGTTACATGAAACATCAGTGTACACCTGGGGCTTGCCAGCCACTGGTGACTACACACGGATATGACCTCTGAATGATTGCTCTAGTAGTCTTTCTGCTATTCTTGCCACCATCACCGAGAAACGGTCTTTGAAACCTGACCTACAGAGGGGAGGGTGTTTTAAGTCACATGTTGCCCCATGTCAGCACTGTCCTCAGAACTGTGTGCACAGTTTACATTGCTCTCTGATTTTCCAAGGGACAGGGGGCTCTCTGAGCACAGGTAGTGTCTAAGTCAATGGAAAATTACTGAGAGTGAAGTGATTACGGTGGGTCAAAGGGAAGACCTCTCAGTAGTACAGAGGCTGTGCTAGGAGGTGGGACTCATGAGTACCAATGTTAGCACACACAGAGAAGGCTCTGAGTTGCCACCAGGTCTTCTTTCTTGGCTTCCTGCTGGCCCCATTTGTCATCTGATGTGGCTTTGAGTTTGACAGCGCAGGGGAACCAGGGTTGGGGACCTAAGCAGTCACATGATTTTGCCTGTGCTATTACTTCTCCATCTGAGAGCATTCTGGAATTGACCAACACCAAGATCTCAGAACGACATTAGGACACACTAACCACTGCTCACTTGAAGTTGGTGCTCTTTGTCTACCACTATTAAACTTACTGAGATAATCTGCCTTGTCTTTCTGTAGGAACTTGGAGAGTCCCTTAGAGACCCTAGCAATCACTCGCTGCTCACTATCAGAATCAGACATGAGTTACCTGTCCCAGTGCCCAAGCGTCCATCGGCTCACACATCTGGACCTGAGTGGTGTCACCTTTTTAAATTTAAGTCATCCACTTCTGGGAAGACTGCTAGAGAGATTGACAGCTACCCTGCAGACATTAAAATTGAAGGGTTGTATGCTCATGGACTTCCAAATGGATGTCATCCTCCCTGCCCTGAGCCAGTGTTCCCAGCTGGTGGAGGTGAATTTGATGAAGAACTTCCTGTCTTTGACCAGCCTTAAGAAGCTGCTTCAGCACACTGCCCACCTGACACAGCTCACCTTGGAGATGTATCCTGCCCCTGGTGAAGTGTATGATGACTTTGGTGATGTCCTGCCAGACAGATTTGTCCAATGTTGTTCTGAGCTCTTGGACACTCTTAGAGCAATAAGACAGCCAAAGGAGGTCTACTTTGTGAGTAAGAAGTGTCTAGATTGCAGGCGATTCTGTGTCTATCACCAAGAGGCCTCCCTATGTTCATGTTGGGAATAAAGGATGAGAGATTACTGCTGGCCTGAGAAAGGAAATCAAGGACTCCAGTGACTCTTTAGAGAGACACAGAGCTTGTCTATTCAAGGTGTTTTGGATATACTTGGAGACAATGTCATACCAAGGAATCAGAGGAGGAGAGAGAGAGAGAAGCTTTGATATGGACAATCAGGGCCTGCTCATCTGCTCAGGGCCAACTGTGAAGACCCAACCTCAGATAGGAAAAGGGATTTGAGAACACTGTGTACTGACCCCACCACAGTCAGTGTGTGAGAGTTCAGATACACAGGGGGAGGGGATAAAGACAGAGCATAGTACAAAGAGCACCATGGACTGGATGAAATGTGTTCCATGTCTCTGCCTCCACCATTTCTTTGCCTGACTTACATAAAGATTTGTAATATGTGCACATATATTTCCTTTTTGAAGGGTAACATTGACTGTAGAATGAACTGTTGTTGAGAGCACGGTCCTCTCCCTTTTCAACTGAGATCTGTCTTTCTGTGTTTATGAGAGGCATTTAAGCTGGATATTACTTGCCTCGCCCACCATCCTTAACGTTACAGTTTCCAATAAGCTCAATAAAAAATGCTTTTGCATGAGAGAGTGTGTTGCACACTTTTAATTTACTAAGGTTTTCCCTTGACAATCCCAGACTTGTGCACTGCGCTCACTGTGTTTGCATACTCTTGTGTCTCTTTGTCTCTACACCTTCTGCGTCTTAGAACTTTCAGGCAGATGCTAACCTAACATGCCACACTCTTGGGATTTTTATACCTCAGCTTCATGTAATCTCATCATAAAGTCCGAGATAAACTCTTGGAATGATGGATGACTCAGAGAATGAGGGTGCTTCATAACTTCTCTGGGGACCAGTGTTTGATCTTAGCGGGCAGAAACACGTGGACCTCTTTCCGGATATCTGACATTCATTTCTGGTTTCTGGAAGCGCTTGCTGTTACCTCCATATACTTACACACATACCACACACATGCCCTTCAAAAGACATTTTCTTAAAGATAAGTAAAGTTAAAGTATGGAAAAACACAAATGAATTTATAGTATTAAAGAGGAATCCAGTCTAGAGGTGGATATCCCCACAGGGTTTAACCCATCAAAGTATGAAAAAGATAATAGCAAGTAGACTGATGACGCCCATGTGGGAATCTCCATAGATTCCCACATAGACAGTGCGGTAAACGGTCCCTATGTGTTTCTGCAGCCTGGCCTTGTCCTCCCTGCCTGCATCTTGATTCGAGTCGGCTCAGTGTTTAGTTGTGGGTGTTTGCTTATGCTTCCATCAGGTACTAGATGAGGGCTCCATGGTGTTTGATAAATTAGTTGTTGATCTCATTATCAGGGAAGGGCATTTATGGTAGCCTTTGCTACAAATTTTTAACTGGGGTCATTCTCGTAGGTATTTGGACATTTCTTTAGGTTCAGTTTTCTCTTCAATCCTATAATGGCTCCCCTTTTTATGGTCTCTCTCTTTCTCTTTCTCTCTCTTTTCTCTCTTCTATTCCTCTGTTGGCTCAGTCTTCCTAATCCCACGTGGTTTCCCCTCCTCCCCTTCTATTTCTCCTAGTCCCCACCACACTAACGGCTCCCCAATCCCCTTGTGCTCTGGAGAATTTTTGTTTCCACCTTCATTGAGGGACCTTATATGAATATCTTAGATCTTCCTTGTCTATCAGTTTCTCCGGTGTTGTCAATTATATGCTGGTGATCCTTTGCTCTATGTCTAAAATACATATGTGAGCAAGTACATAGCATGTCCTTCTTTTTGTGACTGTGTTACTTCTTTCAGGATGGTTTCTTCAAGTTCCATCCTCTTGCCTGAGAATTTCAAGATTCCATTGTTTTTTTCTTTCCCCCCACAGAGTAGTATTCCATTGTGTAGAAGTGCCATCATATCTTCTTTATCCATTCTTCAGTTGAGGGGCATCTAGGTTGCATCCACGTTCTTGCTGTTACAAATAATGCACCACGAACACAGTTGAGCACATGTCTTTGTTGCATGGATGTGCATCCTTTGGGTATATGACTAAGAGAGGGATCAGCGGGTCCTGTGGTAGACTGATTCCCAATTTCCTGAGGAACCACCACACTGACCTCCAAATTGACTGTGTAAGTTTGCACTCTCAGCAGCAGAGAAGGAGTGTTCTCCTTTCTCCACATCCTCTACGAATTTTAGCCATTCTGGCAGGAGTAAGATGGTATCTCAAAGTTCTTTTGATTTGCATTTCCCTGATAGTTAAGGATATTGATCACTTCATTTCGTGTCTTTCGGCCATTTTGAATTCCTCCATTGAGAATACTTTTCATTTCTGTACCCCGTTTTTTAATAGGGTTATTTGGTGTTCTGATGGCTATTTTCTTGCTTTTTTTTTTTTTTTTTTTTTTTTTTTTTTGGAGATCAGCCCTCTGTCAGATGTAGGAGTGGTGAAAAACTTCCCAGTCTGTGGGCTGCCATTTGGTCTTGTCAACTGTGTCCTTTGCTTTATAGAAGCTTCTAAGTTTGAGGAGGTCCCATTTACTAATTGTCAATCTCAGTGTCTGGAATTAAGTTTTGGAAGGGGTCTTCTATACCAATTTGTTCCAGGGTACCTCCCACTTTCTCTTCTAAGAGGTTCAGTGTGGCAGGATTTATCACGATGTGTTTGATCCGTTTGACTTGAGGTTTGTGCATGGCGATAGACATGGTTCTATCTGCAGTTCTACACACCATCATCCAGTTGTGCCAGCATCATTTGTTGAAGATAATTTACTCGTCCCATTGTATAGTTTTAACTGTTTTGTCAAAAATCAGGTGTTCGAAGGTGTTTGCGTTATTATCATGTTTTCTATTCAATTCCATTGGTCTACTGCTCTATTTCTTGGCAATACCAGGCCCTTTTCAGGAGGATTGCTCTGTAGTAGAGCTTAAAGTTGGGAATGGTGATGACCTCTGAACTTCCTTTATTGTATAGGATATTTTGCCTATCCTGGTTCTCTTGTTTTCCAATATAAAGTCCATTATTATTATCCTTTCAAGGTTCGTGAAGAATTGTGCTGGGATTTTAATGGGCATGGCACAGTATCTATGGACTGATTTCGACAAGATTGACATTTTTACAATGTTCATCCTACCAAGAGCATGGGAGATCTTTCCATTTTCTGCTATCTTCTTGAATTTCTTTCTTTAAAGCCACAAAGTTCTTATTATTAGGTCATTTGCTTATTTGGTAAGCATTACCCCAAGGTATTCTATGTTGTATGTGGCTATTGTAAATGATGATGTTTCTCAGATCTCTTTCTCAGCCCTTTTGTTGTGTGAATAAAGTAGGATTACTCATCTTTTTTGAGAATATCTTGTATCCTGCTAGTTTGCTGGAGGTGTTTGTAAGCCTCAGGTGTTCCCTGGTAGAAGATGTTTGTTTTTTTTTTGTTTGTTTGTTTTTTTGTTTTTTTTTTTTGTTTTTGTTTTGTTTTTTTTGGGGGTGTGGGGTTCAATTTTTTAAACTATCATATCATCTGCAAATAGAGAAAGTTTGATTTCTTCATTTCCATTTTGTGTCTCCATGATCTACCTTTGTTTTCTTATTGCTTTAGCTAGTACTTCAAGTACAATATTGGAGATATGGAATGAGATGATAGCCTTGTCTTGTTCTTGATTTTAGAGAAATCCCCTTAAACTTCCCTCCATTCCATTTGATATTGTCTATTGGTCTATGAACAGTGCTCTTTTTATGTTTAGATATGTTCCTGTTACCCCTGATCGCTCCAAGGCCTTTTTCGTGAAAGGGTGTTGATTTTTGCTGAAGGCTTTTTCAGAATCTAAGGAGATTATCGGGTGGATATCTTTTTCAGTTTTTTTGTAAGGTGGATCACCTTGATAGATTTTAGAATGTTAAACAACCCCTGCATACCAGTGATGAAGCCTACTTGGTCATGGTGGGTGATTTCTGTGATGTATGCTTGGATTCAGTTTGCCAGTATTTTATTTTGTATTTTTGCACCAATATTCATTAGGGATATTGGTCTGTAGTTTTTATTCCTAGTTGTGTCTTTGTGTGGCCTGAATACCAAGGTGATTGTGGCCTCCAAAAAAAAAAGTGTTTGGCAATGAACTTTCTGTTTTCTATTATGTGGAACAATTTGGGGAGTACGAAATTTAGATCTTCCTTGATTTTCCAGTAGAATTCTGGACTGAAGCCATCTGGCCCTGGTCTTTTTGTGTGTCTGTCTGTCTGTCAGTCTGTCTCTCTCTCTCTCTCTCTCCGTGTGTGTGTGTGTGTGTGTGTGTGTGTGTGTGTGTGTGTGTGGTGGAAGGCTTTTGATGACTGCTTCTACTTCGTTAGGGGTTTATAGGTCTATTTAAGTTGTTTGTCTGTTATCGATTTTATTTTGGTGATAATTTTCAAGAAATTTGTTCATTTCCTTTGCATTCTCAAGTTTTGTGGAGTACAGGTTTTCAAGGTATGACCTGAATATTGTCTGGAGCTCACAGAGTTCACACATTTAATCCCAGCCCTAGAGAGGTATAAAAGGTAGAAGCAGGGGATTGAGGAGTCAGTCTCAGAATTCTCCAGCCCCTCCAAGGAGAGGAAGGTGTCTGAAACTTGGTGAGAGTTTGTGGAGACAGGAATAGCGCTTTCTTCCTGACATAAAGGTAAGAGGTAGTGGCTTGGCTTTCTCTGGATCTGCTATGTATCTTGCTGCACTCAACATTATTGGCAGCACATGGGAGTTAGAGGGAAGTCAGATCTCTGTGAGTTGTCGGGTAGCATAGCACGGTCTTAGAGCTAATACCAGGAATGTAGGGTGTGACCACTGACAAACACTGTCTCAAAAAAAATACAATTGATTTTGTAATTTTCAACTCGATCAAACTCAGTTCAATCTCTGTCCTGAAAGTAGACGTAATTAACACGAACATGTCTTGTTTCGTTATTCTTCCACTAAGATTGGAAGGTTACTGAAGCCCTGGTTAGATTCCAGTGGTCATGGCAATGGTTACATAAAATGGAAATCTGATTAAAGACTATAAAACTAATTATTTAACAATACAGAGACAGATGCTTAGAGTTTGAGATGACTTGGAGAATGGGTTTTTACTGTTACCATAGACTCAGTTCAATCTGTTTCCTGATGGGGAGATCCAATCAAACTGGTCACATACAAGCTATAGCACTAAGCACAGGTAGGAGGATTAATGAGATTTCCATGTCAGCTCAGAATGAAAAAAGAGTTTAGATAGGGCTGAGCTTCATTGATCCAATGAATATGGAAATCTTACAACTGTCTACATGTCATCATGAGAGTAAATCCCAGAATTGAAAATTGGGGGAGAAGTTTTGTTTGCTTGTTTGTTTTGTTTTGTTAATTTTTTGGTTTTTTTTTTTCAAGACACGGTTTCTGTGTATTGCATTGCAGTCTGTACTGGAATTCAATCTGTAGAACAGGCTTCTCTTGAACTCATAGAGATCTGCCTGCCTCTGTGCCCCCAAGTGCCGGGACTAAATGTGTGAGAAACCAATGCCTGTGCATGGACTAGTGTTAGAGTTAACCTGAGTCTTTGGTACAATCTGGTCTCCCCCACACACACCTTTCACACATCTGATTCTCTCAAGCCACAGCTGTGAAAGCTCAAGTATGATTGGGTGGGGATATGCTCAATTATCCAATCAGATGGCAGAATATTGATGATGGTGGCGATTTGAATGATAGGTGTAAGAGGATATGGGCATATAAGGGTCATCCTGTCCAGGTTAAACAGAGTTGTTTGGATCCTCAAGTCACTAACACAACTGCTGGGATTGGAACACCTCTTATGTGTGTGCTGATCAGGTTAGCCATTCAAGCCCTTCAGGACATACAACCTTACCAAGCATCTCCAGTCCCTCGGGCCGTCTTAGTAACCTTGGATTTGTTATTATGTTTGGTTTTGCTATTTGAAGCTGAAAATCTCATTTAGCCCTGGTTAGCCTAGAACCCCACATGCAGCTTAGTGTTATGAGAGTATTATGAGATTTGCTGATTCAGCAGAAGGGTCGACCTAGGTGAGTCAGAAAGTGTGACATGGAGGGGAAGAGTGTGGATGGAGAGAAGTGACTACAGAGTTCAGAATGTGGGTCGAGTTGAATCAGAGCTGTCTTGGAGAAGTGAATAAATGAAAAGAGACAGTGGTGCATGGAGCACAGGTGCTAACCTGCTGCGCCCTTTAAAGAATGATGAGGGTTGCGATATTCAGGGGTTTAAGACACACTGAGCAAGTACTGACCAACAACTCCAATCTGGCTTAAAAGGATTTAATTCAATGTGATTATGGACTTGTTAACTGAAGATGAAGAAAATTCTGTAGAAGCCCACAGATGGCCATGAATCTCAGCGAAGCATCAAGTTGACAAATTGTCAGGTACTCAAACTCCTAAAGAGTGGTCTGGGGCTCATCTTGGCTGCAGGTCTAAAATATTAGAAATGACAGTGACTGTCTCCATTTCACATATTCTCCCAACAACCCCCACTGATTGAATGCAAAGTAAACTTGGCTGTGGGATTTTTAACTTTGATCTTGTGGATCAAGAAAGACATTTGAAGATGATTTCCCACAAAGAATCTAGCTCTTGTTTACTTTTCCACTCTCTCATTGCCCAGGGTTGTAGTATTCTGGGGAGCAGTGTTTTTGATTAGCAGAATAACGGGGAGATTTGTTGCCATGGTGGCTCATGTCCATGAGCATGAGGCCTTTGAGGGACCTATGCCTATGAGAAGTCAGACAGTGTGTAATAGGAAATATGGGTTTTCCAACATTTCTAGACTAGTGACCAAAGCCCGGCAGGGTTTACGCCATGAAGGGGCAGAGAGTCCTGCTGAAAGTGACTTTTCTGAAAGGATTAATTCCTCTGAATATTCCCGCATAGCCCCTGTCTGTGTGAAGGTCAAGATGAGTTCGCCATTGACACTCCAGATGCTGGCAAGAAGTAGTCTGCTCAAAAATGAGGCCTTGGCTATCTCTGCTCTGAATAAACTACCCATGGAGCTCTTCCCACCGCTATTCAAAGATGCCTTTAAGGGGAAACAAACCAAGATCCCTAAGTGCTATGGTGGCAGCCTGGCCTTTCAGATGCCTTCCCTTGGGAGCCCTGATGAAGTTTCCTGACCTGGAGATCTTGAAGGCTGTGCTGGCTGGCCTTGATTTGCTGATTCAGCAGAAGGATCGACCTAGGTGAGTCAGAAAGTGTGACATGGAGGGGAAGAGTGTGGATGGAGAGAAGTGACTACAGAGTTCAGAATGTGGGTCGAGTTGAATCAGAGCTGTCTTAGAGAAGTGAATAAATGAAAAGAGACAGTGGTGCATGGAGCCCACTGCTGAGAGATGTAGTCACCACACAATGAGTCTACCACGGCCTCTGTAGCCAGGCCCTAGAAAGGAAACTTTTGAGTCTTGGTTTCCAGGATGCATTCAAGGGAAGTGGATGTGTGAGGTGAAAGCCGATTATACATTGGCAGTCCTGCCATTTGAATCCCCTTCTTGTTTGACCAACAGGAATTGCAAATTAGAGGTGCTTGATTTTCGGGATGCCCATCATAACTTCTGGAACGTGTGGGCTGGAACAGAGGATGGTGTCTGCTCTCCAGATGTCGTCGTAGAGACCCAACCAGTGGTGCACCATCCCGAAAGACAGGGAAAAGGGGTTGTGACTGTGATGATGAACCTTTCCCTCCATTCCAGACATCTCTGTGAATACCTGGAATGTTTCCACTGCTGGGCCCAGCAGAGAAAAGATGTGCTGCAGGTGATCTGTGAAAAGCTGGAGTTTGGGGCCCGCCCTGTCTATAACCCCCTAGAGCTGCTGGAGGTATTTGCGCCATGCAGTATAAGGGAACTGGAAGTGAATGCTCGCTGGGACCTGAGGACCCTTGCAAAGTTTGCCCCTGGCCGGGCCAGATGAAAAACCTTCAGAAACTCCTTTCTTCATGAAGTCTTCACACCCTTGCGTTGGTTGTGGAACCAAGAGATGAAACGAAGGTGTTTTCGACAGATCGTTTCTCAGTTCTCCCAACTCAACAAGCTCCAGCATCTCTGTTTGAATCGTGTCTTCCTCCTGAATGCAAGACTGGACCAAGTGCTCAGGTAAGGAAGGATAGAGAGCTTGTTTCACAGGCCAGAGAAGAGCCTTTCCATGTTACATGAAACATCAGTGTACACCTGGGGCTTGCCAGCCACTGGTGACTCCACACGGATATGACCTCTGAATGATTGCTCTAGTTGTCTTTCTGCTATTCTTGCCACCATCACCCAGAAACGGTCTTTGAAACCTGACCTACAGAGGGGAGGGTGTTTTAAGTCACATGTTGCCCCATGTCAGCACTGTCCTCAGAACTGTGTGCACAGTTTACATTGCTCTCTGATTTTCCAAGGGACAGGGGCTCTCTGAGCACAGGTAGTGTCTAAGTCAATGGAAAATTACTGAGAGTGAAGTGATTACGGTGGGTCAAAGGGAAGACCTCTCAGTAGTACAGAGGCTGTGCTAGGAGGTGGGACTCATGAGGACCAATGTTAGCACACACAGAGAAGGCTCTGAGTTGCCACCAGGTCTTCTTTCTTGGCTTCCTGCTGGCCCCATTTTTCATCTGATGTGGCTTTGAGTTTGACAGCGCAGGGGAACCAGGGTTGGGGACCTAAGCAGTCACATGATTTTGCCTGTGCTATTACTTCTCCATCTGAGAGCATTCTGGAATTGACCAACACCAAGATCTCAGAACGACATTAGGACACACTAACCACTGCTCACTTGAAGTTGGTGCTCTTTGTCTACCACTATTAAACTTACTGAGATAATCTGCCTTGTCTTTCTGTAGGAACTTGGAGAGTCCCTTAGAGACCCTAGCAATCACTCGCTGCTCACTATCAGAATCAGACATGAGTTACCTGTCCCAGTGCCCAAGCGTCCTTCGGCTCACACATCTGGACCTGAGTGGTGTCACCTTTTTAAATTTAAGTCATCCACTTCTGGGAAGACTGCTAGAGAGATTGACAGCTACCCTGCAGACATTAAAATTGAAGGGTTGTATGCTCATGGACTTCCAAATGGATGTCATCCTCCCTGCCCTGAGCCAGTGTTCCCAGCTGGTGGAGGTGAATTTGATGAAGAACTTCCTGTCTTTGACCAGCCTTAGAAGCTGCTTCAGCACACTGCCCACCTGACACAGCTCACCTTGGAGATGTATCCTGCCCCTGGTGAAGTGTATGATGACTTTGGTGATGTCCTGCCAGACAGATTTGTCCAATGTTGTTCTGAGCTCTTGGACACTCTTAGAGCAATAAGACAGCCAAAGGAGGTCTACTTTGTGAGTAAGAAGTGTCTAGATTGCAGGCGATTCTGTGTCTATCACCAAGGGCCTCCCTATGTTCATGTTGGGAATAAAGGATGAGAGATTACTGCTGGCCTGGAAAGGAAATCAAGGACTCCAGTGACTCTTTAGAGAGACACAGAGCTTGTCTATTCAAGGTGTTTTGGATATACTTGGAGACAATGTCATACCAAGGAATCAGAGGAGAGAGAGAGAGAAGCTTTGACATGGACAATCAGGGCCTGCTCATCTGCTCAGGGCCAACTGTGAAGACCCAACCTCAGATAGGAAAAGGGATTTGAGAACACTGTGTACTGACCCCACCACAGTCAGTGTGTGAGAGTTCAGATACACAGGGGAAGGGATAAAGAAAGAGCATAGTACAAAGAGCACCATGGACTGGATGAAATGTGTTCCATGTCTCTGCCTCCACCTTTTCTTTGCCTGACTTACATAAAGATTTGTAATATGTGCACATATATTTCCTTTTTGAAGAGTAACATTGACTGTAGAATGAACTGTTGTTGAGAGCACGGTCCTCTCCCTTTTCAACTGAGATCTGTCTTTCTGTGTTTATGAGAGGCATTTAAGCTGGATATTACTTGCCTCGCCCACCATCCTTAACGTTACAGTTTCCAATAAGCTCAATAAAAAATGCTTTTGCATGAGAGAGTGTGTTGCACACTTTCCTAATTTACTAAGGTTTTCCCTTGACAATCCCAGACTTGTGCACTGTGCTCACTGTGTTTGCATACTCTTGTGTCTCTTTGTCTCTACACCTTCTGCGTCTTAGAACTTTCAGGCAGATGCTAACCTAACATGCCACACTCTTGGGATTTTTATACCTCAGCTTCATGTAATCTCATCATAAAGTCCGAGATAAACTCTTGGAATGATGGATGACTCAGCGAATGAGGGTGCTTCATAACTTCTCTGGGGACCAGTGTTTGATCTTAGCGGGCAGAAACACGTGGACCTCTTTCCGGATATCTGACATTCATTTCTGGTTTCTGGAAGCGCTTGCTGTTACCTCCATATACTTACACACATACCCACACATGCCCTTCAAAAGACATTTTCTTAAAGATAAGTAAAGTTAAAGTATGGAAAAACACAAATGAATTTATAGTATTAAACAGGAATCCAGTCTAGAGGTGGATATCCCCCACAGGGTTTAACCCATCAAAGTATGAAAAAGATAATAGCAAGTAGACTGATGATGCCCATGTGGGAATCTCCATAGATTCCCACATAGACAGTTGCGGTAAACGGTCCCTATGTGTTTCTGCAGCCTGGCCTTGTCCTCCCTGCCTGCATCTTGATTCGAGTCGGCTCAGTGTTTAGTTGTGGGTGTTTGCTTATGCTTCCATCAGGTACTAGATGAGGGCTCCATGGTGTTTGATAAATTAGTTGTTGATCTCATTATCAGGGAAGGGCATTTATGGTAGCCTTTGCTACAAATTTTTAACTGGGGTCATTCTCGTAGGTATTTGGACATTTCTTTAGGTTCAGTTTTCTCTTCAATCCTATAATGGCTCCCCTTTTTATGGTCTCTCTCTTTCTCTTTCTCTCTCTTTTCTCTCTTCTATTCCTCTGTTGGCTCAGTCTTCCTAATCCCACGTGGTTTCCCCCTCCCTCCCCTTCTATTTCTCCTAGTCCCCACCACACTAACGGCTCCCCAATCCCCTTGTGCTCTGGAGAATTTTTTGTTTCCACCTTCATTGAGGGACCTTATATGAATATCTTAGATCTTCCTTGTCTATCAGTTTCTCCGGTGTTGTCAATTATATGCTGGTGATCCTTTGCTCTATGTCTAAAATACATATGTGAGCAAGTACATAGCATGTCCTTCTTTTTGTGACTGTGTTACTTCTTTCAGGATGGTTTCTTCAAGTTCCATCCTCTTGCCTGAGAATTTCAAGATTCCATTGTTTTTTCTTTCCCCCCACAGAGTAGTATTCCATTGTGTAGAAGTGCCATCATATCTTCTTTATCCATTCTTCAGTTGAGGGGCATCTAGGTTGCATCCACGTTCTTGCTGTTACAAATAATGCACCACGAACACAGTTGAGCACATGTCTTTGTTGCATGGATGTGCATCCTTTGGGTATATGACTAAGAGAGGGATCAGCGGGTCCTGTGGTAGACTGATTCCCAATTTCCTGAGGAACCAGCACACTGACCTCCAAATTGACTGTGTAAGTTTGCACTCTCAGCAGCAGAGAAGGGGGTTCTCCTTTCTCCACATCCTCTACGAATTTTAGCCATTCTGGCAGGAGTAAGATGGTATCTCAAAGTTCTTTTGATTTGCATTTCCCTGATAGTTAAGGATGTTGATCACTTCATTTCGTGTCTTTCGGCCATTTTGAATTCCTCCATTGAGAATACTTTTCATTTCTGTACCCCGTTTTTTAATAGGGTTATTTGGTGTTTTGATGGCTATTTTCTTGCTTTTTTTTTTTTTTTTTTTTTTTTTTTTTTTTGGAGATCAACCCTCTGTCAGATGTAGGAGTGGTGAAAAACTTCCCAGTCTGTGGGCTGCCATTTGGTCTTGTCAACTGTGTCCTTTGCTTTATAGAAGCTTCTAAGTTTGAGGAGGTCCCATTTACTAATTGTCAATCTCAGTGTCTGGAATTAAGTTTTGGAAGGGGTCTTCTATACCAATTTGTTCCAGGGTACCTCCCACTTTCTCTTCTAAGAGGTTCAGTGTGGCAGGATTTATCACAATGTGTTTGATCCGTTTGACTTGAGGTTTGTGCATGGCGATAGACATGGTTCTATCTGCAGTTCTACACACCATCATCAGTTGTGCCAGCATCATTTGTTGAAGATAATTTACTCGTCCCATTGTATAGTTTTAACTGTTTTGTCAAAAATCAGGTGTTCGAAGGTGTGTGCGTTATTATCATGTTTTCTATTCAATTCCATTGGTCTACTGCTCTATTTCTTGGCAATACCAGGCCCTTTTCAGGAGGATTGCTCTGTAGTAGAGCTTAAAGTTGGGAATGGTGATGACCTCTGAACTTCCTTTATTGTATAGGATATTTTGCCTATCCTGGTTCTCTTGTTTTCCAATATAAAGTCCATTATTATTATCCTTTCAAGGTTCGTGAAGAATTGTGCTGGGATTTTAATGGGCATGGCACAGTATCTATGGACTGATTTCGACAAGATTGCCATTTTTACAATGTTCATCTTACCAAGAGCATGGGAGATCTTTCCATTTTCTGCTATCTTCTTGAATTTCTTTCTTTAAAGCCACAAAGTTCTTATTATTAGGTCATTTGCTTATTTGGTAAGCATTACCCCAAGGTATTCTATGTTGTATGTGGCTATTGTAAATGATGATGTTCCTCAGATCTCTTTCTCAGCCCCTTTGTTGTCTGAATAAAGAAGGATTACTCATTTTTTTTGGGAATATCTTGTATACTGCTAGTTTGCTGGAGGGTTTTTGTAAGCCTCAGGTGTTCGCTGGTAGAAGATGTTTTTTTTTTTGTTTGTTTGTTTTTTTGTTTTTTGTTTTTGTTTTTGTTTTTTTTTTGGGGGGTGGGGTTCAATTTTGTAAACTATCATATCATCTGCACATAGAGAAAGTTTGATTTCTTCATTTCCATTTTGTGTCTCCATGATCTACCTTTGTTTTCTTATTGCTTTAGCTAGTATTTCAAGTACAATATTGGAGATGATGGTGTAGCCTTGTCTTGTTCTTGATTTTAGAGAAATCCCCTTAAACTTCCCTCCATTCCATTTGATATTGTCTGTTGGTCTATGAACAGTGCTCTTTTTTATGTTTAGATATGTTCCTGTTACCCCTGATCGCTCCAAGGCCTTTTTCGTGAAAGGGTGTTGATTTTTGCTGAAGGCTTTTTCAGAATCTAAGGAGATTATCGGGTGGTTATCTTTTTCAGTTTTTTTGTAAGGTGGATCACCTTGATAGATTTTAGAATGTTAAACAACCCCTGCATACCAGTGATGAAGCCTACTTGGTCATGGTGGGTGATTTCTGTGATGTATGCTTGGATTCGGTTTCCCAGTATTTTATTTTGGTATTTTTGCATCAATATTCATTAGGGATATTGGTCTGTAGTTTTTATTCCTAGTTGTGTCTTTGTGTGGCCTGAATACCAAGGTGATTGTGGCCTCCAAAAAAAAAGTGTTTGGCAATGAACTTTCTGTTTCTATTATGTGGAACAATTTGGGGAGTCCGAAATTTAGATCTTCCTTGATTTTCCAGTAGAATTCTGGACTGAAGCCATCTGGCCCTGGTCTTTTTGTGTGTCTGTCTGTCTGTCAGTCTGTCTGTCTCTCTCTCTCTCTCTCTCTCGGTGTGTGTGTGTGTGTGTGTGTGTGTGTGTGTGTGTGTGTGTGTGTGGTGGAAGGCTTTTGATGACTGCTTCTACTTCGTTAGGGGTTTATAGGTCTATTTAAGTTGTTTGTCTGTTATCGATTTTATTTTGGTGATAATTTTCAAGAAATTTGTTCATTTCCTTTGCATTCTCAAGTTTTGTGGAGTACAGGTTTTCAAGGGTATGACCTGAATATTGTCTGGAGCTCACAGAGTTCACACATTTAATCCCAGCCCTAGAGAGGTATAAAAGGTAGAAGCAGGGGATTGAGGAGTCAGTCTCAGAATTCTCCAGCCCCTCCAAGGAGAGGAAGGTGTCTGAAACTTGGTGGAGTTTGTGGAGACAGGATTAGCGCTTTCTTCCTGACATAAAGGTAAGAGGTAGTGGCTTGGCTTTCTCTGGATCTGCTATGTATCTTGCTGCACTCAACATTATTGGCAGCACATGGGAGTTAGAGGAAGTCAGATCTCTGTGAGTTGTCGGGTAGCATAGCACGGTCTTAAGAGCTAATACCAGGAATGTAGGGTGTGACCACTGACACAAACACTGTCTCAAAAAAATACAATTGATTTTGTAATTTTCAACACGATCAAACTCAGTTCAATCTCTGTCCTGAAAGTAGACGTAATTAACACGAACATGTCTTGTTTCGTTATTCTTCCCACTGAGATTGGAAGGTTACTGAAGCCCTGGTTAGATTCCAGTGGTCATGGCAATGTTTACATAAAATGGAAATCTGATTAAAGACTATAAAACTAATTATTTAACAATACAGAGACAGATGCTTAGAGTTTGAGATGACTTGGAGAATGGGTTTTTACTGTTACCATAGACTCAGTTCAATCTGTTTCCTGATGGGAGATCCAATCAAACTGGTCACATCACAAGCTATAGCACTAAGCTCAGGTAGGAGGGATTAATGAGATTTCCATGTCAGCTCAGAATGAAAAAAGAGTTTAGATAGGGCTGAGCTTCATTGATCCAATGAATGTGGAAATCTTACAACTGTCTACATGTCATCATGAGAGTAAATCCCAGAATTGAAAATTGGGGAGAAGTTTTGTTGCTTGTTTGTTTTGTTTTGTTAATTTTTGTTTTTCAAGACACGGTTTCTGTGTTTGCATTGCAGTCTGTACTGGAATTCAATCTGTAGAACAGGCTTCTCTTGAACTCATAGAGATCTGCCTGCCTCTGTGCCCCCAAGTGCCGGGACTAAATGTGTGAGAAACCAATGCCTGTGCATGGACTAGTGTTAGAGTTAACCTGAGTCTTTGGTACAATCTGGTCTCCCCCCACACACCTTTCACACATCTGATTCTCTCAAGCCACAGCTGTGAAAGCTCAAGTATGATTGGGTGGGGATATGCTCAATTATCCAATCAGATGGCAGAATATTGTTGATGGTGGCGATTTGAATGGTAGGTGTAAGAGGATATGGGCATATAAGGGTCATCCTGGCCAGGTTAAACAGAGTTGTTTGGATCCTCAAGTCACTAACACAACTGCTGGGATTGGAACACCTCTTATGTGTGTGCTGATCAGGTTAGCCATTCAAGCCCTCCAGGACATACAACCTTCCAAGGATCTCCAGTCCCTCGGGCCATCTTAGTAACCTTGGATTTGTTATTATGTTTGGTTTTGCTATTTGAAGCTGAAAATCTCATTTAGCCCTGGTTAGCCTAGAACCCCACATGCAGCTTAGTGTTATGAGAGTATTATGAGATTTGCTGATTCAGCAGAAGGGTCGACCTAGGTGAGTCAGAAAGTGTGACATGGAGGGAAGAGTGTGGATGGAAAGTGACTACAGAGTTCAGAATGTGGGTCGAGTTGAATCAGGGCTGTCTTGGAGAAGTGAATAAATGAAAGAGACAGTGGTGCATGGAGCACAGGTGCTAACCTGCTGCGCCCTTTAAGAAGAATGATGAGGTTGCGATATTCAGGGGTTTAACACACTGAGCAAGTACTGACCAACAACTCAATCTGGCTTAAAGGATTTAATTCAATGTGATTATGGACTTGTTAACTGAAGATGGAAGAAAATTCTGTAGAAGCCCACAGATGGCCATGAATCTCAGCGAAGCATCAAGTTGACAAATTGTCAGTACTCCAAACTCTAAAGAGTGGTCTGGGGCTCATCTTGGCTGCAGGTCTAAAATATTAGAAATGACAGTGACTGTCTCCATTTCACATATTCTCCCAACAACCCCACTGATTGAATGCAAAGTAAACTTGGCAGTAGGATTTTTAACTTTGTTCTTGTGGATCAAGAAAGACATTTGAAGATGATTTCCCACAAAGAATCTAGCTCTTGTTTACTTTTTCCACTCTCTGTTGCCCAGGGTTGTAGTATTCTGGGGAGCAGTGTTTTTGATTAGCAGAATACGAAGGGGAGATTTGTTGCCATGGTGGCTCATGTCCATGGAGCATGAGGCCTTTGAGGGACCTATGCCTGAGAAGTCAGACAGTGTGCAATAGGAAATATGGGTTTTTCAACATTTCTAGACTAGTGACCAAAGCCCGGCAGGGTTTTGCGCCATGAAGGGGCAGAGAGTCCTGCTGAAAGTGACTTTTCTGAAAGGATTAATTCCTCTGAATATTCCCATAAGCCCTGTCTGTGAAGGTCAAGATGAGTTCGCCATTGACACTCCCAGATGCTGGCAAAAGTAGTCTGCTCAAACATGAAGCCTTGGCTATCTCTGCTCTGAATAAACTACCCCGCTCTTCCCACCACTATTCAAAGATGCCTTTAAGGAAGCAAACCAAGATCCTAAGTGCTATGGTGGCAGCCTGGCCTTTCCAGATGCCTTCCGCTCAGGAGCCCTGATGAAGTTTCCTGGCCTGGAATCTTGAAGGCTGTGCTGGCTGGCCTTGATTTGCTGATTCAGCAGAAGGATCGACCTAGGTGAGTCAGAAAGTGTGACATGGAGGAAAGGGAGTGTGGATGGAGAGAAGTGACTACAGAGTTCAGAATGTGGGTCGAGTTGAATCAAGAGCTGTCTTAGAGAAGTGAATAAATGAAAAGAGACAGTGGTG